>NC_073302.1:60108664-60376164 GCF_027595985.1 Sorex araneus | reverse complement strand
TATGGAAAGGTGATGCAGGTTACACGCATGCGTGCACGTGCGCGCTCGCACACACGCGCGCGCGCACACACACACACACACACACACACACACAGAGCTCTCTACACTCTCAGAGTTAAACCAAATGAAGTAATTATTGTTTTCAAGAGGGGAGCAGAATATATCGCCCCAGGAAGATTATTTTATTCTGGTTCTTAAGCAGTAGCAGAGGAGAGAGCTTTGAAATAGTAGAAGCTGTTCTTTTGTAAAACACATTTACATGTTTAGGAAATCTATGTTTGTAAGACTATCTTTCTTTCTGTGTCATAAAGAGAATGATAATCAAATCTTCACAAAATTATCAATGAAGAATTCAGTAATTTAAATCTACATAATAAGCACATTCTTATTTACAGTATTTTTCCTGGTAACATCCTGTAACTTGCCATAAAATTTTCCAATAATAAATTTTGCTACTAGTTGAAATTGTTTTTTAAGATGATGACTTGGTGCTCCTATGTGTTACTATGTTTCTTAGGCATATCTCATGTTCATAAGAGATTTACATGCTATTACAATATTATTTTCCTTCTATTAATCTCTTTGTAATGGCAAGGAATGTCTCACTCAAAACTCTGAAAGAGCAGAGGGAAAATTACTTTTTTTTTTTACTTTTTCCCTATTATTTATTTTCTATAAATTTCATTCAGTGCACCTTGGTGTTTTTCCTACTTATGTTAAAGGTAGAAATAAAGAATGACAATTGACAACTGAATAAAAGTGAGAAAATTTCACTGTAACTGTATGACTGTCATCCCATTGTTCATCAATTTACTTGAGTGGGCACCAGTAACATCTCTATTCCTCCCAGCCCTGAGATTTTAGCAGCCTCTCCTTACTCGTCTTTCCTAATGATTGGAGGCTCTGTCAGGGTCAGGAGAATGAGACATATCGTTACTGTTTTTGGCATATCGAATAGGACACAGATAGCTTGCCAGGCTCTACCCCTGCGGGTGGAATACTCTCAGTAGCTTGCCGTGCTCTCCATATATATATACATATATATATGTGTGTGTGTGCGCGCGCATGTGTGAGTGTGTGTATATATATATATGTATATGTTACTATGATTTGTTGCCTACTGTCTGAACTCCATCAAATATGGTGTGGTAATTATGGAAAATGGGAAAATACACAAGATAAATCTGTTAATATCAACATAAATATGCCTGATATTAAGAAATACAAAACTATCAGATTTCCTCAAGATATAAACATAATAAAGGTAAATTATCAAAATCAGAGGAATTGAAGTTTCGTTTTTGTTTGTTTGTTTGTTTTGGGCCACACCCGGCAGATGCTCAGCGTTACTCCTGGCTCTACACTCAGGAATTATTCCTGGCGATGCTTGGGGAAGCATATGGGATGCCTGGGATTGAACCTGGGTCAGCTGTGTGTGAGGCAAATGCCCTACTGCTGTACTATTGCTTTGGCCCGGGTTCTGCATTTCCAGTGGCCTTGTCTGGTATCAGAGTTTATCACTGTATTTTCCATGAGAATGATTAATTACCAATCTAGAATTTGGTCACCATTCTATAATATATATTACAAGGATATACATTTCACTCTTATTATTTCTGGTGGAAAACTTTCATTATACCTTATTTTACTCTTAGAAGTGGTAAGTAAACTATAGCTTTAGAAAATATTTATTTTAATGGCTTACTGTACACATGTACCATTCATGTTAAAACAAAGCCCACAACAGATACTTCATATCACGCCTCTTTTAAGTGAAAAAAAAAGTCAGAAATTTAGAGATAGGAGGAAATGAAAAGAAAATAAAAAATGTCCGTTGCTGTTAGAATAATGAACCTAGTTGTACGCTATCATCTGCTTGATAGTTTAAGGAAAATGCAAAGATGAGACAGAAAAATAGAATTTGTGTAATAAAAATAATATTAGACACTCGTAAAACTTCACATAAATTTTATATATTCAAAGATAGAAATCTCTTACAGATGACTGATACATGTAATTCTTAGTTAACAGTGTATTTATTTTTCTACTATGAGATAAAAGAACAAAACTTCAGGGTAAACTTGTTTAAAATTAGAGGAGTTTGTAAGTGAATTAAATTACTAAATAATTCAACATAGTAACAATATTACAAGGAGATTTCTAAATTCCGTTCTTGTATATGATATTATGAAACAGCATTATCCAATGAGGGAGGAGGAGAATAAATATTGGCTTTGAATTTTAGTCAATACATGAGGTACTTCAATTAAAGTTTTATGTGATGAAATATATATACTTAAATCTTTCTAGCAAAATCTTCCCGAAAAGAGATGAGGGTAGCGTGTTAAAACAAATACTTTTTGATTAAAATTGTATGAGCGCCACCTGGTGTCAGAAATAAAAATAATTGCAACCTTTAGCAGTCAAAAGAACTGCCCCTTTTTGTATTGGTTTATATCCATTAAGTAAGATTACAGTACAGTCATACTTTAAACGGAATTCACTTTATGGCTAATATGCAGGTGTTAGTATTTACCATTTGGCTTATTCCTTGGTGCACAACACTTGGAAAGTACAGTTGCTAGGCAATATGTTTCCTACGACTCATTGAAATATTCCCCGTAAAATTTTATGTTTTAACTGAAAAATCCTTTTAGCTCTCTTGTCTAATGTGCTTAAGTAAAGCTTTTCTGAAAGTGTAAAATTATCTCTATATTTTAACTGCAATATTTCTTTAGAGACATAGGAGATGTAGACGCAGAGCTTAGTTTTTAAATTTGTTAGTCACCATAATTTACAACTTAATATTACTTTCAGTACTAGAGATTTATGCAAACCATATTCCAAAGGCATAACCCTCACCAGTGTCTCCTTCCCTCCATCACTCTCTCAAAGTCTACCCTGTGCTCCCCTTGAGTCACCCCATTTCAACATCTCATTACTAGGGTAGGTACATTCTGTAAAACAGGGAAAGCAGATGGAGAACATATTTTTTAAGTAATAAGCTTTGCGACTTACAATGCTAATGTGCAGAGTAAAGAAACCTACATAGTGGTATTTAACTGTTGGAAACTTATGCATCTCTATTAATAGAACTCGAAAAATGCACTACACTTTGTCTTTTTGCATTTGATTTTTGTTACATCTCAAGTTTATATGTAATAACTCACCTTGTTCCATTATATTTATAATATACTTTAAGCCAAAGAGGCATTCTGACAATATCAATGATCATTCTGACAATATCAATATTAAAGACAATATAATTTATACTAATAATATTTGCTACCCGAGGACTGCAGATCTAGACATCCAGTCTCTAGTCATGCTCTAACTTAGCTGAGTTAATAAGTGCTAAGGATTATCAGTGTTTTTAATAATGTGTTACACAAAGTTTTAGCTATGTTCTTTTCTATGCCTAGGTAAGTATAAATCATAGTCATAAAGTACATGAAAATATGTCTCTTGTCAAAAAGAATGAAGAGTTCCAACAAGATAATTTATCTACTTATTAAAAACTAGACTTATTAAGATAAAAATATTTAAATGATGAACATTTGAGGCACTACAATAGCCTATCTTTAAATATCTCATAATACATAACTGAGACCATTGTTTCCACATGCAACTCACAAGATTTTTTAAAACTATACCTTGGCACCTAATTTTCAAGCAATGGTAACAAGTTCTATGTTTTCCACCTAGAGCCCCAAGCAATTATCCGATCCATAAAGAACCAGACCAAGAGACAATAGGAGGGCTAGTCATGCATGATTTTCTTGTGTCCCACAGGAGAACTGATGGATGAGGCAGAGGAGAGGAATAACTGCTGAGACTGGAACTCTTAGCACCTGGCAAGTTGATCTGACCTCAGGGCTGTAACTGGCTTGAAGCAGCCAAGAGTAGCAGGGGGACCTGAGTCTGATATAGGCTTTCAGGTACCAGAGGAAGTTTTTACTGATACTATGTTATAAAGTTCAAAAGTTACTCACAGGATTTTGACTTGAAATTAGAGCAATAATTCAGTACTAATTTTCCTTGGAGTTTGAGACAATTATATATATCACATTGCACTAAATGTCTACTGTGATAGAGGAGGTGCTTAGAATTTAAAAAGTTACTTTGTTGCTTGCATAAAATCTAAATCACTTCATTCAAAATTAATTCACTCATTGTCCTAAACATAAAAGTAAGAGAAATATCTTCTTGAAGTGTATAAATTTGCAAGAAGTGTTTATTTTGCATTGAAGCTTGCATTTATTGTGCAGTAAAATTTTATATACAAGTTCTCCTTCTCATTTTTTTCAAGCAATAAAAATTCTTTATGCTCTAATACAAAAAATTAGATGGTTCAGAGACACATCATGATAACATCAATTTCACACTCATATGTAAAGCAGTTTTCCCATTTCTTCGTTCCCATTTCTCCATTATCTGTATTTGATTACAAGTTGATATTCCAAACTTTTAGTATGTGTTTTATACCTGTTTTGTTTGTTTTTTAAAAATGTTCTAGCATTTTCTCCAATATTTAGGAAGAATGTCACTAAAATTAACATTTTGACTAATGCTAATTTGGCATTTATTTTAGTGTATTTTTTAAAATTCTAAATGCATACTACTTATTCTAAAATATTGATTTTAGATTATTTTGACAGAACTGATAATAACCCTAGTATGACTTATGAAAGTCTATTAAGAGAATATGATCATGTTCTGATCTGAGAGCTGGAGTGACACAATTGGAGACTTCTCATATCTCCCCTTTGCCTTGTGGTTTATAATTCTTTCCCCTTAAATATGCTTTCTCTTGACATCCTTGCTCTATAGATACAGACCTGAGAAAAAATATTGCCTGATTAATAGTACCTAGACTGCACAAATGCCTAAACCATGTTACATCTATCAAAACTGCAAGATTCAGATTTAGAACAGAAAACAACTGATTTTTTAGAGGCCTAAGACAAATCTCATAAACACACCCTCTTGTTCATTAAAAATGTTATTTAGAGCCATGTAAGTGGGTAAGATGCTTATTTGGCCTATGACTGGCCCAGCTTCGATCACTGGTATTTATTTCATATGGTCCCCTGAGCACCGCCAAGACTTATTCCTTAGTGTAGAGTTTTTCCTGAATACAGCAAGATGTGGTCCCAAAACCAAAAAGAAAAGCAAGCAAGCAAGATGCTACTCATATCTAGAGTGGTCTGTTGCTCATCATTCTCTATTTGTCTTTCATGTATGGGGACCAGTTTCAAAATATACCTCGAAATTTTCCAATATATGGGTGTAATTTTTATATAGTATAAATAAGTTGTTAAATAATAAGAGGATTATAAATAAAACATTAAGAAAATTTTTATTATTCATAATCAATAGTATGGCTATTAGGAACCAATCAGAGTGGGAATGAATGTGTTATCAGTAAAACTGTGCAACTATAAGTCTAACAACAAAGGATACACCAGCCATAAAAGTGAGTTGCAGCACTTCAAGGTTTATGCGTTAAGCAGTAATATTAATGTATCTACATGCCACAAATTGACATTCACATAATCCAAATGAGATAAATCGTGTTGTACATACCATTCAATGTTTTAGAAACACTACCTATTTAAATGACAATAGCTTTATGAAGCAAATGACCTTATTCCCTATTTGATAGATTAGGAAATTAAAACTCAAAGTTTAAATGAGATCTTCAAGTTAAATAGTGAATAACTAACAGATCTGGGATGCAAGGTTACTATCTCTATACTTAATTACTTTACTCAACACTGAGTTTTAAACCTGGCTTACACCATTAATTAGCATGGTTTATTTGTTCAGTATAATCTATGTATTATCAAAGAGACAAGACAAACAAGCATCAGAAAAGCTTATAATCTTAAAGATATAGGCACACGAAAACATATTTTAGGTTTTTAGATAATGAAATCTGTTATAAAATAAGATGATGCCAGCAAATTGAAGCTAACAGATTCTCTGATGTCAGTATACAGAAAATAAAATAGAAGTTAATATTCCTTTGCAATGAATAATGAATAGCAACACATCCCTTGATATTGTTTTTTATAGGTTTATGTGAAAATGCAAAATAGGTATAATCAATGTAACCTTAGATTTAGAATACATTTGGAATAAAAGCCCCCCTAATAAAATATTTCAGAAAACTTTCACAGTCAAGAAGAAATTGTGCAGGTGAAGGGAATGGGGTGTTAATGCTGCCATGATCAAGGCTGCTCCCCACACACGCCAAGCCTCATGCACCAAGTGAAGTCCCACAAAATCCAGACAACGAAGAACTTTGTGACCTTGGACTCTGGGCTCAACGTGTCCAGGAGCAGAGATCCTCTGCTCATTTTCTCCAGTGACCCAGGGGTCAGGCACATAAGCCACCTCCTGCCTGCAACAGATAATCTAATCATCTGTGCCATCCAGATCACTCGGCTTTTTCTCCTGGAAGGAAGCCACACGATGCCCGCCATAGCCGTGCCACCGGACTCCATGACAGGTTGTTTCACCGGGGGCTGTCCAGAGGGGGCCCGCCCCAAGGGACCCAGCCCTGGCAGCTGAAAACCTCCAGAACCCAACCGCCGCCACACTCAAGGCTGCTCGCCACGTGCTTGGGCCAAGCCTCATGAACGAGTGAACATATTCCTGGCATTTGCAGCCATGTGACGTATCATAAGACACTCCCTACCTATTCTCCATAAGTATAACAACACATTTGATGAGGTTGAAATAGTAGGCAACAAATCATAGAGGGAAATATATATATATGTGCATATATACATATTTTCAGATATATATACAAAAGCTCACATCACTCAACTTTTAACAACATGTTACTGATATCCTAAAGAATTACTTAATGGCCGATGCTAAAATAGAACTGTCTTCACAATGTTTCCTCTATGAATACTTTTTTGTAGCATTTTCAGACAATAATAGACAATTGTAGGACTGTGGTCCCATTGTTCATCAATTTGCTCGAGCGGGCACCAGTAACATCTCTGTTGTGAGATTTGTTGTTATTGTTTTTGGCATATTGAATGCGCCACAGGTAGCTTGCCAGGCTCTGCCATGCAGGTGAGATACTCTTGGGTTGCTTGCCGGGCTCTCTGAGAGGGACGGAGGAATCAAACCCAGGTTGGCCGCATGCAATGCAAATGCTCTACCCGCTGTGCATAACAGACAATGCAAAATATATTATTTTGTTTGTGCTTTGGGACAGGGCTTGGGGCTTGGGATAGAAACATCCCAAATTTGGTAGTGGGGAGGTGTAATGGTGGTGGAATTGGTGTTTGAACATTAAATGTAATCAAATATTGTGAACTACCTTATAAAATAAGAAAATTAAGGAAAAAATAGAGAATGGGATGTTAAAGTCACTATCGACAGAGTGAACAGCACATGGACATTTTTGTAGCGAGAGAACAGGGGTACAGGGGTGAAAACACAAAAATACAGTTTAATTCATGACAACTGATCTGTAGAATATCTGTTAAATGTGGCAAGAAGTGAGACAAAATACAAAAGCAGGGAAAAGTCATGTAGGGCTTTTAAGAAGACATAGGAGCATGACAGAACATATTTTAAACCTGTAACTTACAGTTAAATTTGACAAAAATGTAAGAACGGAACAGAAGATTTGCATATGAAACATAAGAAAAACTTACTTTTTAATTAAATTAGTCAAAAATGGTGACAATTGATTAAGAAATTATGTATGTCTCGTATTTAGAGTATGTCTTTTGCAGAGATAGAACAACTAAGATGAACAACATGAACTAAGCTGAACTCCAGACCTCACTAGCCTCATGTTCCTAATGTCTATTGTGTGTCTCTGCTCTGCACTGGGTCTGATGTGTTTTTCAACAATAATCTTGACTAGGAAAGCTTAGGAACCAACGCTGCCTTGATAAGAGTGCTTTCTGCTGGTTTGAGAGTCAATCCTCTGCTACTACTACCACCACTGAAAAGAGCCGGGCATCAAACCACTCATGAATGTACTGATGATATAAAGGCCTAAGTGAGGTAAACATTACAAAACTTGTTTCGATTGACAAAAGGCAGTTTGTGATTATAAAAACAGGATCAAAGTTTTTGATTAATAACTTGTCACTTGTATCACTTGTCATCCCGTTGATCTTCAATTTTGAACGAGTGGGTGACAATAACGTCTCCATTCTTCCCTGTCGCGCACTAATGTAGCCCAATGGTATCTGCTCGCTCCAGGAACACAAAGAAGCTCAAACCGTTCATTCAGAGTTTTGATGAAGAAGTCTGATCATCTCATAGGTGGGTGATCACGCGGTCTTTTTACATCCCATGGAATCCAATCTGTAACAGCTCTAGTCCAGTGGTCGTCTCTGAATCACATTACATGCCCAGCCCATCTGATTTTTCACACAACCGAGACAGCATCTTTGATTCTTGATCATCGAGGGAGGTCGGAACTCCAGATTCCTTCTCTCACCTGAGTGAAACATGATACTCCAAGCACAGCTCTTTAAATTGATTCCTCTTTGGGATACCCAAATAGCATTCTCATCCAGTTTTCATAGGGCCCAGGCCTCTAAGGCATATGTTAGTGCAGGAAGAACAGTGGAGTTGAAAAGATGTGCCCAGAGCTGGAGGTTCTTTGTCCTCTTAACCACTTCTTTGACGCTCTTGAAGGCATTCCATACTGCTCTCTTCCTCCTCCACATTTCTGGCGCCAGGTCGTTCCTCATGTTAAGTTCTCAACCCAGGTACACATAGCTGCTGCATTCAGAGATTTCTGTTCTGCTAAGAGCAAACGGAGCATCAGGGACTAGTTCATTTTTCATGAACATTATTTTGGTGATATTCAGCTGCTGTCCGACCATTCCACACTCGAGGTCGAATTCGCCAGCATTTGTGTTGCTTTGCTGTTTGGTGTTATTAGAACTATGTCATCAGCGAAGCAGAGGGGATGTAGTTGCCAACCGTCTATCTTCACTCCCATTCCTTCCCATTCCAGTCATCACATGACATCCTCGAGGGTGGCAGTGAAGAGTTTCAGTGAAATGGTATCACCTTGCCGAATACCTCTCTTTACATAAATGATCACTTCTTTGTAGAATGGTGAGATCCTGGTGGTGAATCCATAATACAGCTCATGGAGGATCTTCATGTACTGAGTTTGAACACCCTGTTTGGCTATGGCTTCGATGACCGCTTCAAAGAATCAAAGACCTTTTTTAAATCGATGAACGTTAGACAGAGTGTAACGTTCGGCATCTTGAACTCACACAAAACTTCAATGAGCTTGGTCACTATATGGATATGGGCCATTGTGCTGAATCCTTTTCAGAACCCAGCTTGCTTGCATGGTTGTCCTTCGTCTAGTATTCTGCCTATTCTATTCAGGATGACTTGAGTGAACAACTTGTATACGATGGACAACAGGTAGATTGGGCAATAGTTGCCGATGTCGTGGATGTCTCCCTTCTTGTACAACAGAATGGTCCTGCTGGTTTTCCACTGGGACAGAACCTTGCATTCAGACAGGTAGCGTGGGAAGAGCCAAACCAGTGTATTGACTAGTACTGACGGCAGATTCTTCAGGTGTTTGGGTCTGACCTTGTCTGGACTGGAGGTGGTACACATCTTTATCAACAAAATGGTGTGTCAGATTTCGGAAGGGAGGATGTTGGGAATGAATTATCCATCCTGCAGAATTTGGTATGTAAGCAGGTAGACTTGGCTGTCGAAGAGATCCAAATAGAAGGCACAAATAATCCTCTCCATTGACCTTCTGGAAGATGTGATAGATCCATCAGGATGTCAGAGGGTTTGGTCTTGTAGTTGGGGAAGGACCAGCAAGAGTTGAGAATAATTTTCCCAGCTTCTGCCGCATTGGTCAACACTGTTGCTCTTCTCTCTTTGAGGGCTTCCTTTATTGCTTCTCTGCACAGCTTTGCAAGCTCAGACATTAGCTTGTGATTGCCTGAGGCTCATGCCAAAACACATTGGCAAATGAGCCACATCTATTCAAGCGTAATTGTCCGATTGGGGTTGTTAGGCCTTCGAATGAATCAATGTTCATGGCCAAGTTCGTGTTGACAAGCACACGGATGCCACCAATGCCTCTGTTGTCTCATGATCTGAGGAACAGTTCTTATCCATTGTCAAAAATGGTGTGAAGTGATTGATGTCTTCTCATTTCTGTCAGACCAATGATGTCATACTTGATCTTCTGTACTTGCACCATCAGGTCCTTGATGGATGCTTCCGATGCCAGAGTACGTGCGTTGAAAGTACAGACAGTCATTTGAGTCTTCATTTTAGCA
Organism: Sorex araneus; assembly: GCF_027595985.1. Lineage (NCBI taxonomy): Eukaryota > Metazoa > Chordata > Mammalia > Eulipotyphla > Soricidae > Sorex > Sorex araneus. The sequence goes on along the minus strand of NC_073302.1, from coordinate 60,365,845 downwards.
GTCTAGTTCGTCCCTAAGATTTTATCAGCCTCTCCTCGATCTTCCTTCTTAATGCTGTCGTACTGGGGGCTCTTTTGGTGTCAGGCGAATGAAGCCCATTGTTGTTACTGGTTTCGACATATCGAATATGCCATGGGTAGCTTGCCAAGCTCTGCCGTGCAAGCGGTGTACTCTCCGTAGCTTGCCGGGCTCTCTGAGGATAGAGGTTTTTAGGGTGGCCTCCAATCGCCTTTACAGGTGTTCCCATGGTTCACACCATGTTTGAACCCCATCAAATATGGTGCGGAAAACATGGAAATTGGGTATTAAGTGTCTTGTGGTGCATCTTGTTTCTGGGCCTCGTTGAGCCTGGAATCCAAGGTCACAAAGTTCACTCTACCTGGTTCTCTGGGGCTTCACTCATGTGTGAGTTCAGCCTGAGTGTCCGGAAAGTGGCCGGAAGCATGGAAGTGGCTGGGTAGTGGAAGCAATTAATAACTATAACATTAAAATGTCTTCCCCTCTGGACTGAAGCAATAGCAAAGCGGATAGGGCGTTTTCCTTGCACATGGCTGACTTGGGTTTGATTGGCTTAGGTCAAACTGAGCACTGATCTTTAGAAGGCCAGGTTCTAGGCTTATAACATTAATCTATCCTCATCTTGGTTATATACTTATAAAAGGAGGATAAAATTATATTATCATGTTTCTGTAAGTGTTAAATGAGAAATCATATACAAAGTTCCAGAAAACTATCTGTCATATATTTGATATAAATGTCATCTGCAGCTACACTCTGAGATATATGAGTTTAAAAATACAGTGATAGTGTATGACTAACACCCAGCAAAATACCTAACATAGGGTAGCTATTGATGTAATATAATACATGTGCTTGTATCTATTACTTAATATACATACATTTAATTTTTAAAATCTGAACCAAAATTGTGTTCAGTTCGTTTTAAAACTTTGCCAGAGCAAGGGAGATAAAAGAAGTCTCTAACTCGCAGAGTTAAGTTAATCTTTTTGTAAAAGGTCTAAATTACCATCTCTATTGATTGTGCTGATGTTGCAGCCATTATGCCTTCATAAATGAGCACATAAAGAAAAATCTCAATGACTAGTACCTAATGAGAGCTCTAAAGTGAATACAGAAATAGCATTAGCAATTTGAACAATTTTGTCCTTTCAATAAGTGACCATTGCAAAACAGTGCCATATTGTCAAGGGCAATTACCATCCTTGGAGTCCTTCGCTTTGTTATGCTACAGATAGTTCTATACTACCACATCCCCCTACTATTCAATGCAACTATCAATTTAGTAGTGCTATTGAACTTATACACATTCAATAAAGAAATGTTTATTGAATTGAATTTGCATATGCACATTGTCAAATTCTATGATCACTTTAAACCTTGAAAAAACAAATATTTGTAACAATTGACCTATTTTTATATCAAGGCTACTAGAAAAATCAGCAGTTCTTGTTCTCTGCAAAGGATAAAAACTCTTATATTAAAGATTAATTTAAATTTATTTATGAGCATTTCAGATAAGGATCTTCTACCTTAGTTTTCATATGCTTGATTTTTGTGCTTGCAACATAAGAATATGTGATTTTCTAAGGGGGCATACTAGGTATGCTCAGGGTTTACTTCTGGCTCTGTGCTCAGGGATCACTCCAGCCAGGACTCATATCAGGGGACCATATGTGGTGTTGGAGATAAAACCTTATTTGGCAACATTCGAGGCAAGAAACTTAGGCCCAAAGGTATGAGATTTTTTTTTAATTTATTTTATTGAATCACCAAATGCAAAGTTACAAAGTTCTCAGGCTTATATCTCAGTTTCACAATGCTCAAACACCCATCCCTTCACCAGTGCCCATATTCCACCACCAATAAAAACAAAAACAAAAGCAAAAACAAAACAAACAAACAAACAAAAAAAACAGTATACATCCCACTCCTCACCCCCCAACCCACCCCGTACGTGAGTGATAATTTCACTTCCTTTTCTCTTTACCTTGATTACATTCCAGATTTCAACACATAACTCACTATTGTTGTTAGAGTTTCAAAACAGACTCACTATTTTTGTTGGAATTTATCCCCTAAGAATACAGCTCTATTAACAGGGAAATATTTGATAATAAGTTTTCCACTGATGAGAATGAAGAGATAAAATGTCTCTACCACGGCCGCGCGGTTTACAATTTCTGTATTATAGTAATTAAGTCCGCGAAGATTTAAGTTTGAACATGAATCATTTCCCTTCCTGGAACAGCATGTAGCCAAAGTTAGTTCACAGTCTCCATACATGGGTGCAAGCACTTGCTGGAACCCCAATTCCTAAAGCTGTCTCTGGTTCCCGCTCGTTCCACATCCACCGGCTCTGCAGAGACATGGGCACCCGGGCCGAAAACCCGGCCGGCCGGAGCCGAGCACCGGCCCTGGCGGGGGCTGGCCCTGTATCCCGCGGCTGTTTCAAGTTCAAAGCACACATTTTTTTTTTTTTCGCGCCAAAAGTTCATACCTTCTCAATGGACCCACAAAATGTCGGACACCACGCCTTCTCCCGGAGGGGAGAGAGACCAAGAAGGAAGGTTAATTCCTCCGTTAGCCGGCGTGGGGCAAAAGCTTAGTTCACAGTCTCCATACATGGGTGCAGGCACTTGCTGGAACCCCAATTCCTAAAGCTGTCTCTGGTTCCCGCTCGTTCCACATCCACCGGCTCTGCAGAGGCATGGGCACCCGGGCCGAAAACCCGGCCGGCCGGAGCCGAGCACCGGCCCCGGCTGGGGCTGGCCCTGTATCCCCAGGTATGAGATTTTAAAGCTGAGTGCATATTACTCTTTCTTATATCAATTCTCAATTGTAAATAGAACTTGTACTTCAGATATTTGATAGAATTATATGCTCTTTCTATTTGCTCAGTTCATTAAAATTTCTGTCTTTAATATAATCTCCCCTCAGGGTTTTGCTAGAAATTCACAGTAATTTTCACATATATATCCATCTTGTTTTAGCCACTTTTAACTTCTGACAAAAATAGAAATAACTGTTCTTAATCATGGAAAAGAAGAATGAAGCTGACTTCTTTTCCTCCTTACAAGTATTGAAACTGCCCGTAACCAGAGGTATAGTCTGATATATTTCTCAAAGTACATTTCAAAAGATTATAATACTCTCAACTAATTTATAATTTTTATGTCTTCCTCAATTTTAAGTGTTGATTTTATATTTCAAAATTTTATGCATTTTATAATCTTTTAAAATATACTGTATTACATTTCTCGTGTTTTATTAATTTACTTTTATGTAGACCACATGTAATACTCCACTGTGCATTCACATTGTAGGCGATAGAGATTGTTGCACAGAATTTCTGAGTGAAAATTGAAAATACTTAATGATGTTTTAAAACCATCAATAGTCCTAAATTTCAGTTTGATTTATGTGTACATGTAAATGATTCATATTTGTTAATGTATATGTCCCAAATGAGATGCCATATATATGTAAAAAAGAAGAATTAATTGCATATTTTGACAAATCAAATCTAGTAATACAAGAAGAGAATCACATATCATGACTACGCAGGATTTATCCCCAAGGTGCAAGGATGTTTCAATAAAACTAAAGCAATATCCCACATTACTATAAAGCAGGATGAAATTTAAGTGATTGTGTAAATAAATGCTATTTTTTAACAATTTGATATTTATGCATTATATGTAATATACTCATAATATTTGGAATAAAAGAAACATATCAATATAATAAAGACAAAGACAACATATAGTAAATCCAGAGCTAAGATTAATAATAAAAAATGAATATTTTTCTGCTCATATGTGGATAAAAACAAAAATACTGTCACTTCCTTTCAGCAGAGTTGTGGGAGCACTAGCCAGATCAAATAGACTGAAAATAATCATCCAAACTGGAAAAGAAGCAAATCTATTACAATTTGTGTTTGATACACTAAAAAAATCTGTAGGAACAACAAAAAAAAATCTACTATATGTGATGAAATCAGAAATGTACTGGGTTACAAAACAAACATGCAAAAATATGCTGTATTTCTCTACACAAATAATGTGAGAAAAGTGTTACTGACAAAATAATTCCATTTACAATTGCATGAAAAAGATAAAATATCTTAGAGTAAGCCTAACTAAAAAAGGTGGAAAAAATAAACAAAAAAATGTATGACTACTAAAAAAAATACTTAAAGAAGTGGAAAATCATGGATTGGAAAAATTAACATTATTAAAATTACCCTTTTACATAAGGCAATTTACAGTTCAATGCAATCCTATAAAAAATATTACTGGGGAGTGGCATTTCTTAAAAAAATAGGAAAAAGTCAACCCAAAAATATAAATGAAACTGGAAACCCCAAATATTTTATGCAATCTTAAAAAAAGAGGAAAATTAGAGGCATAAATACTCTTTTGTTACTAACTATATTGAAAAAAAAATAGTAACTAAAACCGTAGGATACAGAACAAATCAAATGAATAGAATAGAATAAGAAGTCAAGAACAAAACCATACACATATGAATATGCTATCAATAACAGAGTCAAACATTATATAATGGATAAAGAAATGCTTCTTTAACAAGTTTCTGAAAACTGGTACCATTACTGGTAAAAAAATTACACTGGTGAGGGGAAGGGTGTTGGAACATCATATGACTAAAGTTCAATCATGAACAAACTTGTAAATGTATATATCACTGTGATCCAAAAAAATAACATTTCTTTAAGTTTCTTAAAAACTGGACTGCCACATTGGGGAAAAAAAAGAAATTATATCACTATTTAACACAATACAAAAATTAACACAAATAAATTTAATATTTGAACACTAAACCTAAAACGATAAAAAGCATTGCAATAAAGGTGAGGGAACAGGCTTAAAGAACGAGTGTGTGTTGGGGCTGGAGTGACAACACAGCACAGCAGGTAGGGCATTTGCCTTGCACACGGCCCATCGGGGTTAGAGTCCAGCATCCCATATGGTTCTCCTAGCATTGCCAGGAGTAATTCCTGAGTGCATGAGCCAGGAGTAACCCCTGTGTATTGCAGGGTGTGACCCAAGAGGAAAAAAAAAATGTCTAGTATACATGTTTTGCAGGCGGGAGGCTTGCAAGGATTTGACACTGGCATTTCACAGTCCTCAGAGCACTGAGTCAGGAGTAGCCTCATTAATAGCACTAGGTGTGCCCCCAAAATCTCTCAAAGAAACAAAAGGTAGAGATAACAAAAGAATCTCAGTGGTATACTTGAGGACCTGAACATCAGAGGTGTAAAGATCAAAAGGAAGTAAAGATCAATTCCACCACAAAATAAAATACAAACAAGAACAAACAAGCAAAACTACATTAAATTTTGAAGCTTTCACACAGCAGTAGAAACTACTATAAAAATGAAAAGAAAATGCTAGAAGATATCTTGCAAATGGAAGAAGATATTTGCAAGTCACACATCCAACTATGGTATAAGCCAAAATATATAGGGAATTCACACAATTCCACAATAGAAAAGAAATCAAATGTAAGAAAATGGAAAAATGATCTCAACAGTCCCACTCCAAAGAAGACATACAGATGGTCCACAGATATATTAAAATAAATAATTGGTCATTACTTGTAGGGAAATGCCAATCCAAATCATGATGGCATATCATCTCATTAGTGAGAATGACTTTTATCAAAAGTTCAGAAACAGCAAATGTTAGTCAAGATGTAAAGAAAAAAAACCTGCTATACTGTTTTTTGGAATATAAATTGGAGCAGCCTCTATGAAATAATGACATGGCAATTTCTTCAAAAAACAGAAATACCATATGATCCAATAATACTACTCCTACTTGTTTATTTGGGAGAAAATAAAACATTAATTGGGGGACTGGGTCAATAGCACAGTGGGTAGGGCGTTTGCCTTGCATGCGGGTCAACTCAGGTTCTATTCCCAGTATCCCATATGGTCCTTGAGCACTGCCAGGAGTAAGTCCTGAGGACAGAGACAGGAGTAACCCCTGAGCATCACTAGTGTGATCCAACAAGAAAAAAATAGGAAATAAAACAGCAATTTAAGGCTGTTTGCATCCATATGTACACAATAGTTGTTCATAAAATTCAAAACTATTTTTATGGTTTCACTGATATATGGAATATGAATTACTAAAATTAACAAATTGACAAGAAATGACAAAACTAACTTTTAGACTCATGAAAGGTCTATCGGAAAGGGGAGGAAATAGAGGGTGAATTGTACAATTGTTTTCAGTTGTACAAATGCACTAGAAATTTGGAGGTAGATAGAGGTGTACTGCTAAACCCATAAATTTCCAAAATCTTATAAATTCATAAATCAAGAAAATAGAAAAAATAGCTAAATAAGTTGAAAACATATTGAAATACATCTTCCAATATATTATAGGGTATATAGAGATATGACAATATTTTTATAAAATTGAAGTACACATAAGAATAAAATGTTGAATACATATATAAAAATAAAAATATGACTTATACTTTTTTGCAGTGACAATCCAAGTGATAACATATAAAACATTTTTATATTACAGGTGACTATCATATTTTATGTAATAAAATATGTGTGACTTTATGTAAGTCACATATAAAAGCTACCATAAAGAGCTTTTCTGTTTGGATGAGAAAAAGTTAACATCTCCATATTAAAAGTGATAAAATTTTAAAAATATGATAATAATATTGCAATTATTAGTAATAAGCACTATGTAAGAGCACAGAGAAAAGTAACTGTCTCACAATCCCATAGGCTTATTTCAATTGTACTTCAATTCTTTAACCTATTTCACATCCAGTAACTTTGGGCAAAGCCAAAAGGCAAAATTGTCCTCTCCAATCTCAATATTACCTGATGATAATAAGGAGCCTTTGGCCCTCCTATGTTTCCCTGATTTATCTATTTGGCATTTCTGTTTTGTTTAGTTTCACTTTACCTTTTTCAACCTTGAAAATGATAAAATCTAACAATCAGACATTTCCATCCAATTTAAATTTTAATCAAAGAGAACAAAATCACAATATTTTGCATTAGTTTGAAAATTAATATTAATTGTTCAAACAATAAAGATATTATATGATAATATTTGTGTAAGGTCACTCAGTCAGTGTGTAGCTCACTTTTGTGCCATCTATTCATTGTTTCTCTGTGCTAAGTGGTTTTTATAATGGAGAATATAAACATTATTTTTTTTCTTTTTCTAGAAGCTTTGTGGATGCTGAGAACTATGTTAAAGGACTCAAAAAGTCCTTGATACTTAATATCATCAGGGGCAGGGGAGTATTCAGAAGACTTAATGTAGCAGAATAAAGACAGGTTGGCATGATTTCTGCCATCTAGAGTTATAAGGCAGAATAAAACCTAATTTCTGCACTCCCTTAAGAGATCTAAGTGAGCAAAGCAAACTATAATCATCTCTCCATAAAAATTCTTCATACTGCTCACTCTTTAAAATGCAAACTTCAAAGAGGTAATTGGCATGTAGAGTTCTTTTCCTTTTGTCATTTAATTGCCATGCACATTAAAGGTAAATCCTACCTTAAACTCGTCTCTTTAATTTGAGATTGAAATGCTGAAACTACATTTTTATAAGAAAATAAATTAAAATATAATATAAAAAAGTATCCAAATGTCTTGTTAAAGTTGGGATTCAATATTATGAATATACTAGAAAAATGCATCAGTTAATGTTCAAAGTCTATTATCAGTTTTACTGTCCTCAGTGAAGAGGCATTTTGTGGAGGAAACAAATTCAATCTTCTTTCTGTTTTAACTGGGTATTCTTCACTGAGCAGTATCAGAAGTTGAAAATAATTACCAACACTGATTAATGCGGGGCTTCTCTCCTCTCGCTTTGTCATCTCACCTTCTGATGTGACTGCTAACAGGCAATGAAAATTCTGAAGTCAGCTAACAGAAAGTCAGTAAAGTAAATCTTTTTGAAATAAGAATATGATGAAAGGAAGCGACAACCAACATGTGCAAAGGGGTTTCAACACAGCATAGGGATGCAATGATAAGCACTTTGACATGTGTTATTTCATGATGGAAAATAATAAATTATGAATTATGAAAAGAGTAATAGCTAAATACTTGCTTATAGGATAATATTGGTTTGCTCTTTCTTCTTTGCACAGGGAGCTTAGGTTTATTGGGTTACTTCCGTCACAGTGCTTCCATTCTTCTGTGTTTATTTGTAGCCTCTTTCTTTGTGCTCTCCTTCCCCAACCGATCAATCACCTTTACCTCCTAATGAGACTCTGTTAAGTTGTAAATATTGTTTTCTCCTTTCCTTAGTCCAAAAACTTAATTAGCATGTTAATTCTACTTCTTAATATTAGTTATTTTGTATGGACACAGTAAGTGATGCATTAAGCTTGCAGAGTGGCTCTCCTGGGGACATCTTGCTATGGGTCTCAGAATACAGTGTTCACCTCAGGCCAGGTTAATCATTCCTAACCCTATCAGGGTCCTAATCTAGTTGTTACTTTTTGGATATGACAATTTGTCTATTACCATGCTCTTAATTTATAGTTAAGTATTATGGCACTTTGGCCTAGCCTATTTTGATGCCAGGGTAGCTCACAGCTTGCCCTGTGTTCATCCAGTCCCTTGTCGGGACACTGCTTTTGGGGTGCTAGGAACTAAGGGAAACTAAGGCTTAAGTCGAGAAAACAGATGCCCAGGAATGAATATCATCCAGAGTCACTCCCAAGTTATAAAAGCATAGCATTAACTGTGTTCCTATGTCTATACAAAAAGGACACTGCTCTGAATTACCTATGCAAAAAAACATAAGGAGAAGAGAAAAGCAATTTCTACAAGTTAACAGAGTCGGAGTAGGAGATAAAGGTGATTGACCGGTTGGGGAAGCAGAGCACAAAGAGATTACAAATAAACACAGAGGAATGGGAGCGCTGTGATGGGAGTAACCCTATAAACCTAAGCTCCCTGTGGCAAAGCAGAAAGGACAAACCAATGTTATCTTACACTTGCTTACATTAAAACTTGAATTGAAGGGCCAGGCAGATAATATAGCAGAAGGCCACTTACCTTGCACGTGGCTGACTTGGGTTTGATCCCCAGCATCCTATAGTCCCCAGTGACTACCAGAAATTATCCCTGAGCATAGAATTATGCCCGGAACACAGTAAGGAATGGTCTAAAAGAAAACATATTGAGTGCTTTATGTATTTATGGTGATAATAAGTATATCAATACAGTGCATAAAATTATTCATATGTACCAAAATATTCAAGTATCTTTACTGATTATATTCAGTGTTCTTCAATCCACTTACCTGTTTGTGTTATATTATGGAATGGAAATCATTATTAATTCATTTATGGAATAGAAAGTGTATGGCAGAGGACTTACATAATCCAGATAAAGTGATTGCAGAGAGATGTGATATTTGAAATCAAATCTATGCATTCTCTATACAATGCCATAAAGTCCATTATGTCCTTACGAATAAATGAAGAGGTGGAATTGAATTGCTTCAGAAACAAGAGTTTGACTCCATTTAAATTGGTCTGGATCCAGGTTAAGTAACAAAAAGATTTTTAAAGCATTTTTGGAATATGCAGGGATATGTAAGGAGTTAGAAATAAAAATAGAGTGAAGAGAAAAACAGCCTAATGGAATGCTTAGGAAAGGAAAGTCCAGGTACCTGCACAGGAGGTACAGACTTAGAGATTTAGACTTAATCCAACTACAGGAAATAGAGAGATGACTACAGTGAACATGAATTCAAGAAATATATTCTAGAAGATATATTATGATTATAAAATGTATTGTGAATGTAAAAGGGGCATATTTAATATTGATTTAGATTAAAATATCAATGTCTTTAAAAGAAGAGTAGTACTTCATTATTTGGTCTTAGGAATCTTTAATATAAGGTATTTTAAAAAGTAAGATTTGAAAAGCTCTACCTAATGACTTATTATGATTATATATATTTTGTATGTTATCTGTCCAGTTTTCTCAGAACCACTTATCTAACACCAGGTACAAAAGTCAGATCAAAATTAATTAAAGACCTTAATATCAGACCTGAATTCATAAGGTACATAAAGGAAAACCTAGGCAATTGAAGCTAAAGGCATCTTTTAAGATGAAACAACAACTGACCAACCAAGTAGAAGCAAAAATAAACAAATGGGACAACATTAAGCTAAGAAGCTTCTGTACCTCAAAAGAAATGGTGACCAATGTACAGTGGCAGCCATTAAAATCAAAAAAGTTATTTAACCAAAACCCCTCAGATAAAGAGTTAATATCCAAGATAATAAGGCACTGGTAGAACTTTATAAGAAAAATCCTTCCAATCCCACTCAAAAATAAAAATGTGGAGAAGAAATGAACAGAGCTGTCCTCAAGGAAGAAATACAAATGGCCAAAAGGCAAGTGAAAAAAATGTTCTACATAGCTAATCATTACGGAGGTGCAATTCAAAACAACAATGATATCACCTTATACTACAGAGACTGACACACATCAAAAGGAATAAGAACAACCAATGCTGGCACAGATATGGGGTGAAATGGACTCTCATACATTGTTGGTGAGAATACTGACTGGTCGAGCCTTTTTGGAAAACAATATGGTCATTGCTTAAAAAACTAGAAATTGAGCTTCCATATGACCCAGCAATATCACATCTGGGAATATATTTTGGGGATGCAAAAAAGCACAGTAGAAACAATATCTTCATGTGTATGTTTATTGCAGCACTGTATGTAATAGCTGGAATCTGGAAATAACCTGAGTGCTCGAAAACAGATGACTGGTTCAAGAACTTATAGTACACTTACACACTGGAATATTATGCAGCTGCTAGCAAAAAATGAAGTCATTAAATTCACTTATAATGGATGGAGAGTATTATGCTAAGTGAAAAAAATCAGGACAAGCATAAAATGACTGCACTCATTTCTGGGATATATAAAAAGAAAACAAAACCATAGTATGAGACTAACACACCATTTGTCCCTGTCGCATGCTAGTGTAGCTCAAATGGCATCTGCTCGCTCCAGGAAAACGAAGAGCATTAAAATGTTCGTTTAGGGTCTTGACAAAGAAGTCCGACCATCTCATACGTGGGTGGCCAGCACTCTTTTGACATCCTTTGGAATCCAGTCAGTTGCGGCTCTAGTCCAACGGTTATCTCCAAATCGCATTACATGTCCAGCTCATCTGATATTCAATGCCTTGGCAGCATCCCTGATCCTTGATCATCGAGACTGAAGTGGTCATCAAAGCCCTGCTAACCAGGGCGTTCAAACTCAGTACATCAGTATCTGTATTGAAAATAGTAATGCCCAAAAGTAGGGAGAGAGAGAGAGAAGTGGGGAAGAGAGGAGAGAGAGAGGGGAGAGGAAGAAAGAAAGAGAGGATAGAGAAAGAAAGAGAGAAGGAAAGTGCCTGCCATAAATGCTGGTTTGGGAGTGGGTTGGGGCTTGGGGTGTTGTGGCTGAGGGATACAGGGGATATTGGTGATGGGAAATGTACACTAGTGGAGGGATGGGTGTTGGAACATTCTATGACTGAAATTCTATCGAAAAAGTTTTATATCTGTATCTTACATTGATTCAATAAAAATTGTAGAAAAAGAAAAAATAATGACAATATAACATTCAAGAATTTCTTTATATCAGCCTATTATTTTGTGATTTTTTTAACCTAGTATTTTTGTTTACCTAGTATTTTTTACACATTGAGATGGCCATATATGCTTTGAATCCCAAGTTTTTTTTTCTAACTGTTCCCACAGTTATTAGTGAATTCAGTCATTCTTAAAATTCTACATTTATTGTGCTGAATAATCATTTAATTAATTCCTCACCTATTTTCTTCTATAGGGCTTTTACCAATGCGTTATAATAAAGACAAATAGACAATAAACAGATGTACACACATTTGTATGTATATGTGCATTTTATATTCACACAATATATATTTATACAATATGCCCTATACATGTAGCAATTAAATAAATTAAAACTCCTATAAGCGAACATCACTCTACCCTTCAGCATTCTTTTCACACTGCAGATTCAATCATATGTTTACTTAACTTGCTTCTCATATTAGAGTTAAAGCTGTTTTATAAGAAGCCTGTTAACTAGAAATCTCTATTTATGGCTCCTCTTGCTCATTTGCAGTGCTCAGTCACCCCCTAAGTTACAAAATGTGAATATCCTATATATACAAATAACCATTTTCACAGTGCTTGCTCCTCTTCCCACTCAACTAAGATTGCTCCATCACAGCCACCACTCATAAACTGTCCCGATGTGAAAACAACACTCAGAGAGAATTCACTGCTTCATACGGCAGCATAAATTTGAGCAATGCCAATATCCACTGAGCATATGTTATATGCCAGGCTCTATTTTTGGTATATCGGTGCATTACTGACTTCAAGACTCATAGTAGAGTCTGAGGTATAAACTTTCTAAGTGTAAGTAGAGCAAAACAGAATGAGAGAAGAAATGTAAACTGTCCCAAGTCACATACCTATAGGGGTGAACTTGGTATATGAGAACGTGATTTTTAGTTGCTTCATGCCTGTATGTACTTTGACTGCTTAGGCTGTACAGATAAAATCCTCAGGATGTTAAAGTAAAAATAGAGAACCTCTGTTGACTAATTCTGTCAATTCTTTGAAAATAAGTTATTTTAATCAATTTTGTTATTCTAATAAGATTCCAAGAAATTTAAGTTTCTAGGTCCATGAAAAGAATTTGGAAAGAACTTGGAACCATTTTTCACTATAGATTTTCCTATAAGAATTTCACAATTAATTTTTTCTTCAAGAAACATTCATTTTAAATGTGCAAGCATTTAATTGCTTATTTGTATATCTCTGTAGAGAGAGTTATATTCAAAAACAAAATCTGCTGTGATCCTGGTTTGTTTTTATTCAGTTGTCACTGAAATTGTATTATCTAGTGTGCTCATTGGTCTTGCTTACATATTTGTCATAAATCTATAAGAAAAACATTTAAATAAGTTTTCAAATGAAGGTAAGGCATCTGATATTTATTACAGATATTGAAAAGCATATTTTTATCGAAGACATATGAAGATAAATTAAGTAAACAAATAAGCTCTTTTTATTTATAAGGCTTTGAGATATTTTTCATCAAAGAAATGAATGTCATAATTTATTCATTAAAATTTTTCGTTATAAAGGAATATTTACCAGAAGCACACCAGTGACAAGACATAAATGCAGGCACAGAAAAGTCTATAAGAGTGGGATGTAAATTATAAAAAGGAAAAGAAAAACTGAGAAAGGAAAAGCAAGAAAACAAGACCCAATTTAATAAAAAAATATATAGTTTTTGTTTATAGTTTACATTTAGTTTACAGTTTTTTTTGTTTTTTTGTTCTTTGTTTTTGCTTTATGAGTCACAGCTGGAGATGCTCAAGGGTACTCCTGGCTCTGCACTCAAGAATTATCCCTGGCAGAAACTCCAAATTAATAATAGTGAATTTTTTTGTTTAAATATTGAATGTAATCAAAGTAAAGTGAAAGTAAAGTGAAATTTACCAGTTACACAGGCGGGGTGGAGCGATGGGGAGGTGGGGGGAAGGGGGGAGGTATATCGTGATTCTTGGTGTTGGAATATGTGCACTGGTGAAGGGATGGGTGTTTGAGCATTGTATAACTGAGACTTTAACCTGAACGCTTTGTAACTTTCCACATGGTGAATTAATAAAAGAATTAAAAAAAAAAGAATTATCCCTGGCGGTGCTCGGGGGTACACATGGGATGCTGGGAATCGAACCTGGGTTGGCCGCATGCAATGCAAACATCCTACCCGGCGTGCTATTGCTCCAGCTCCTAGTTTACAGATTTTACATTTCTTCAAAACACTCTTAAATTTATGTTTGTATTTGGAGGAAAATTGATGAAAAAAAAAGTACCTCCTCTCAAGCTAGGAGAAAAGAGGAAAAGACCCCGGGATAGTGGAGGAGGATCTTAAAACACTGGTGGAATAGATTGGTGTAGAAATTCAGCAACTGTAAAAATAACTTTGATACACTGTAATCTATAACACTTCAATAAAAATTGATAAAAATATATGTTCTCTCTTTCAGAGATTTAAATTGACTTATATCACATCTCAATAGAGTTTATTAGTCTAAAGATAGTTGTTGAGACATCTTATTAGAACAAGTGACCAATGTCAGAGATGTTTATGAAATAGAAAGCTATAGTAATTGTTGGATAAGTAATTATTGTTATGAACTAAATGTATTCCCTCAACATTCATTTAAGATATATAACTGATCCTAATTCCCAGATGATGATTCCAATGTTAATAGGTGCTATAAGAGTGAAGTGTATATGAATCATGCAGAAAGAGATAATCAGAAAATAAAACAATCTTCAGAAAGAAAACACATAATCTACCCAAGAAACTTGTCTAATGATCAATATGGCAGAATAGGAATAGAATCTGTAAGATAATTTTATATATATTTGGATATTAGCCCTTTATCTGATATATTGTGTGCAATGTTTTTCTACCATTTTTAAGATAGGACTCTTTCTTTAAAAGAAACCTCATGTAGGAACAAAGTATGAAATCTTTCCCTGTTACCCTCAAGTGCAGTTACTCTTACATTGTGAAACAGTTCAAAAATGAAACCTTGCCCAAGTGCTTCTACAGAATCAATATAAACTGACTGCCAAACAACTCTCATTTTCCTTTATTTCTCTACCTTCTTCACTAACCACTTCTTTCAAGGTATTTATAAATCCTACCATTCTTTGAGACATGGTTTTTATGGCACTGAAGTATAGATTATAATGTGATGAAGACATTGAAAGAAAAGAAACTAATGTGGCTAATACACCATGCAGGATTTTGTAAATTATCATTGAAGTTCAAATGTGAGTTCATCTTGGAATTTGAATATGAATTTAAAACACACATTGAAAACAAAGACATAATGATGACGGAGGGTGAGGGTATTGTTGATTGATCACAATATACTTTAAAAAATATTACTTTTATCACAATGGCAGAGAGCTAATTAAGAGAACCTTGAGACAACCAGGTGAGAAATGACGGATCTGAACCAAAATAATGACAATAGGAATGTGTGAAAATATTCTTGAAAGAAATTTATGAGAAAAAAACACATACAGTAATAGTTTGATAAAAATAGTTGCTATGTGTGAAAAAAATGTTTGGAGTTCCTAAAATTTGTTTGATTAAACCCATCTTCCCAATGTGAAGGCATTAGAAAGAATTAGGATCTTTGAGCGATGATTAGGTCATGAAGGTAGAGTGCACATAAATTGTTTCCCTTATAAAGAAGACCTCTGAGAGCTTTTTGGTCCCTGCTATTTGAGAATATAAAGAGAAAACATTATCTGCAAACCATAAAGCAATTCCCCATCAGAACCTGATTTTGCTGGTGTTCTGATTAGGTTTTATATTGTCAGGATTCAAGAAGTAAATTCAGTCTGTGGTACTTCTTTACAGCAGCCTAAACTAGCCAAGACAGCAGTAAGAAGAAAAATATTTCTTCCTTAATCAAACATGAATAGTGGACCAATGAGCTAAAATAAAGAACATAGAAAATTAGTGAAAGAGAATGGGTTTAATCAAGGAGAGGTAGAGTTCACATTTGCTATACAAAACTCATTTTGGGGTTTTTATTTAATAATTCCAACATCTTTGAGTGGAAACTTTGCTTTCTATGAATTTACACTAATATTCACAGTTTTATTTCCTTTACATTGATGAGAAATAGTCAAGTTTATAAATAACCTAAAGTCGCCAATTATTATATTCTTGATGATGCCTGATTTTTCAGTATTTCTTCAATATTTTCCTTAAATAATCTTCAATCCTTACATGGTCTCTAGTCTTCTCTGTATAATTAAAGTTTCTTTCCTCAGCTTATAACCCCCAACCTATTAGCATTGTTCTTCTGGTAGTAAAGTCAGAGGAATTTTCTCTCCAATAACTGCAGAAATACCAACTTTTCCCAAACCCACTGATTCTTTATCTAGCAATAAGGAGCATATTTCTTTAATCTTAGACTATGAAACATATAGACACTTTCAATTTCATCTATGAGCTGTTTAAAGGTAAGC
Source organism: Sorex araneus (assembly GCF_027595985.1). Taxonomy (NCBI): domain Eukaryota; kingdom Metazoa; phylum Chordata; class Mammalia; order Eulipotyphla; family Soricidae; genus Sorex; species Sorex araneus. The sequence continues at coordinate 60,349,670 of NC_073302.1, read as the reverse complement.
TTTACATATGCTATAAAAGTGCAGCATAATATTTAAAATTCTAAGGTTAGGCAGATTGCTATACATATGTAGATAACAAGATCCAGTTCTTATAGAGAAAACTTAGTTTTTTAACGAATATGTAACTGGTAATAACTATTGCTCCACTAATTGTTTTAGATCATCTCATTCCTAATATTCCTCTGGTGATAAACCAATCGACACTACTGACATTAATGACTATTTGTGTGCATGAGTGTGCTTATATGCTGGGCATATTACAATATGAATAAGGTTCAAGGAAATGTTTTTATTTCAAATAACATAGAAGGAGAGTTTTAAGGAAACTAACATGCTTTCCAGTCACTAATGCAATTATATTATAAAAATAAGCAAAAATACTTATAGTGGATAGAACATAGGACTTGTAAACAAAAAGTTTGTAAACAAAAGTTCACTTTTTTCAGGCAATAATCTTTAAGTAAACATGAGTCTCAACTCTAACACAATGCCAAATTGAGGATTTGATGCCATTTGTAACATTTCATGAAAGCTGGGGGAACCTCAGAGGCCATAGAAATAACAGTACTCAAATAATTTAATTTTTAGGAGAAATGGATGCTTGTGCTATATTTACCATGTGGCCTGCAACCTCATTTCTGCATGACAATACAATTAAGTTTCTACCGTCTTTTATCTCATGTATGAGTGAAATGCTATTAGTTTCTCGCTGTTTTTTCCCTTTCTTTTTTGCATTTGCCAGTATAGCAAATCATATGTCCACAACTTCAAATGCACAGAGAAAAACTAGGAAAGGAGGAAGTGTGAAACATTACAAAGTTTAGAATAAATGAAAAATCAGGAAATAGAAGAGAAAAATGTATACATAAAGGAACCCCTGTAGCTCCTCTCTTCACAAAAACACTATAAATTTTGCCAATTGTGAATTCTGATGCTCAAATCATCAGATTCTTCATTTTAACACTATGATTGCATAAAAATTCAGATTTAAAAATTTTTGTTGTTGGTTTTTGGTCTCACCTAACTCTGCTAAGGGCTTACTCTTGTTTCTGCTCTCTGAGATCATACCTGGAAGTGGCTGGGAGAACTTCTGGGGGCTGGGGATCAAACATGGGTCAACTGTGTGCAAGGCATCACACTCCACCATTGATCTGACCCAGAAACTCATGTTATAAAGACATTTTAAAATATTGAGCCATTTGATCTTCAGACCAACCAATATAGGCAATTCAGAAGCACTATTTCCTCCATACTTTAAAGGTGCAAAACCATAATGCCTGTGTATAAATTCATTAGTTTTAGAGTCTTTTTTTTATTTCACTTTTTGACAGTTTTGAGTTACAACTGGCACAAAATTGGAGCTACAAATATTTTAAACTGTATCACCATCATACCGTTGTCCATCCATTTGCTCGAGTGGCATCTGTAATGTCGCCATTCATCCTAGCTCTTAGATTTTAGCAGCCTCTTTTTACGCTCTGCTGTGAGGGCAAGATAGTCTCAGTAGCTTCCCAGACTCTCCGAGAGGAACGGAGAATGCATATAAGAGAATACAAGCAAATATGTTCAAAACAAACACATGTGTGCGCTTTAGGTACATCAGTGGGCTGGACTATAAGAGGTTCCTCGGCTGCATATGTGGCCGTGCGCTTCTGGGAGCTTGTTTTATAGTCTCTGGATCTTGGCCGTTGATGGGTGCTTTGTGGGTGTGGCTATCAAGCAACTGGAAAATGGATGATCTGGGTAGAGTAGGCCCAGCAGCCTAAAAACTCTGGAACCCAGTCTTGGAGATCTCAGCCCCGAATCCTGCATACCTGGGCTCCTCTGCCCAGTCCCTTATGCATGAGGTTCAACTGAGCATGTGGAAAGTGGCCGTGAGCATGGCTGTGACTGGGTTCCAGAGGTTTTCAGCTGCTGGGGTTCTGCTTGGGGCACGAAGGGAAACTCAACCCGCCCCCCTCTGAGGGGTCCCGGTTAAGACAGCCTGGAATGGGAATAGGAGATTCTGCATCCATTTTAAAATGTAAATTTAAAAACATCTTTACATAAGTATACATACATAAAAACTATCTTGAGTGTATATATGTATATATATACATAAGGCTATATGTATATGTAAGTATACTATATATGACACATATATCATATATGGCAGCATCTCTTGCACTCATGCCTGGATGTCTTCACTGGGGCCCCTCAAAGGGGGCAGGTCGAGTTTCTCACCCCATTCCAAGCAGAGCCCCTGCAGCTGAAGATATCCAGAACCCAGCCACAGCCATGCTCAAGGCTCTCCACACGTTCGGACGAGCTTCACACATGAAGGAACTGGCAGAGGAAACCAAGTGTGTGGGACCCAAGGTCAAGATCTCCAAGGCTGCTCAGTGGTGGGCTCTTCCACCCAGATTCCCCATTTTCCAGTAGCTAGACAGTCACAGCCAGAAACTGCCTCGGCACCCTGTAATTCCATCAGTTGCCAACATCAAGAGACTATAAAACCAAGCTCTTGGAAGCACGTGGCCACATTCATGGTCTCGTGACATCTGACAGCCTAGTTCTCCTTCTTGGAAAACCGGGCAAGCTACCAACTGTTTACTGCCCACATGGAAAAGCCTGACAAGCTTCCTGTGGTGTATTCATATGCCAAATACGCAATAATGATGGGTCTCATTCCCCTGACCCTGAAGAGCCTCTAATGCATCACTGTTGGGGAGGACAAGTAAAGAGAGGCTGCTAAAATCTCAGGGCTAGGACGAATGGAGATGTTACTGTGCCCGCTTGAGCAAATTGTTGATCAACGGGATGATAGTGACAGCGATACTTCCACACTTGGGTTGGAGCAATAGCACAGCGGGTAGGGCATTTGCCTTGCACACAGCAGACCCGTGTTCAATTCCTCCATCCATCTTGGAGAGCCCGGCAAGCTACCAAGAGTATCCTGCCCACATGGCAGAGCCTGGCAAGATACCCATGGCATCTTCTATATGCCAAAAATAGTAACAAGTCTCACAATGGAGACATTACTGGTGCCAAATCAAGCAAATCAATGAACAACAGGACAACAGTGTTACAGTGATACTTCCACATCTGCAGTTTTTTTATGATTAGCTTTCAAAAATTTTTATGCCATTAAGTGTACAGAATTGCCCTAGTATGGTTTTAATAACTAGTAACTAAAGATGTTCAGGTTTTAATGGCTCATCTTCCATTTACCTCTGTAGGACTGGAGATTTTCTATAAAATGTTTTGTTCTAAAAACTTCATCAGTACAGGGTGTACTCGTGGTAGAGCACAGTATTAGCATGCACAAGGGTTCAATACTTGGCAACTCCCTGGGTTCAATCCCTGACACCTCCATTTCTGGGGCTGTAATAATAGTGCAGTGGATAGGGCACTTGCCTTTACACAGCTGACCCTGGTTCGATTCCCAGCACCTTATATGGCCCCTTAGTACCATCAGAAGTGATCCCTGAGTGCAGAGCCAAGAGTAGTAGTCCCTGATCATAACCAGGTATGGTCACCAACAAAAGCATACCAAACAAAAACAATAAAACAGTTTCATCAGTAGAGTCAGAGGATAATTTATTCATATGTATTGAATACTTGGCAATTTATGTATTACCCTTACTCTAATTATTTAAACATTTTAAAGAATCTAGTGGTAATAAAATTAACTCCAGAGTAATCAGTACAAAAGATATAAAATGTGAAAAGAATTTAAAAGCAAATAAAAATTAATGAAACTCAAAATCACTGTCACTGTCACGGTCTTTCCATTTTTCATGGATTTGCTCGAGTGAGCACCAATAACGTTTCCACTGTGAGACTTGTTCCTGTTTTTGGCATATAGAATATGCCATGGTGAGCTTCCCAGGCTTTGACGTGTGGGCAGGATACTCTAGGTAGCTTGCCAGTCTCCCTGAGAGGGATGGAGGCTTTTGAGGTGGCCTCTAATCGCCTTTACAGGTGTTCCCAGTCTATCGAATGTAAACTTTTGGTCGACTGGCATGTTGTAACTATCTGCACACCGACAAACACGCACCTCCCTGAATCTCTGGGCAGCACCTGGGACATCACAGTCCCAGGTTGAGCTCCTTGAGGCTAATGAAGTGTACCTGGAGGTTGTTGAGCAGCTGGCAGAGCAGGACCCTATTGCATAGGGTCTGTGCCAGGTTGAACACCTTCGCCGAGTCCCAGGTCACCTGGTGGTTGGCTGACAACACCCCACAGTGGATGAGCCATTGTGCACACTGCTGCCACAGCTCTATGTCCAAAAGCGCTGCTACTCAGCCTGGCCAGGGGCAAGTGGCCATGCTGCGGCCGTCACCGTGGTTTCTCCATGCTCCGCCCATGTCATTTTGTCCAAATCCAGCAGAACAGCCAGCGACGTTCATCATGAATCACGCATAGTTATAATTTACACCGTTGTAAATTATTCACAAGAATTTATTTCCTTTGCTAACCAATTGTTGCTGCCTGGCTACTTGTCCAGCCTGAGAAAATCTCCATAGGGAGATTTTCACCTACATGCCAACCTGGGTAAACAAGGTCATTATTTATTGGTTATACATTTCTGTATGTCTGCATATAAAAAAACCTTTTGTCATTGTTTTCTTTGGGAGGAGCACCTGATGGTGTTTAGGGGCTACTCCCAGTTCAATGCTCAGCAGTGGTTGCTCTCATGGAGTATCAGGGAGCAAATGAGGGCCTCTTCTTGCATTGCCAGCACGCATATCTTTGAGTTATCTTATAGGACCCATATAATATAAGTTAATATTTTAACTTATATTAAAGTTTAAAATAAGAGAATAAAAGAACACAACAGAAAGGTATAAACATTCCATAAATCCATTTGCTAAAATTATGTCAGAAGATGATTAATTAAAACAAGAAGTGTTCCGTTTTTACTATTAACCTTTCCTCTGAAAAAAGACAACTAAAAACAAAATGCTTATAATAATAAGATAAAGAATGCATATGTACATAATCCAAAATACTCAGAGATAGTATCGATGTTGCATTGCCAAACATTCAGTGCTTTTGCATTTTTAGTATGTTAATAAAAATTTTCTTTATTTCATTTTATTTTCACTAACAAAATTATTTTATTTTATTTTATTTTATTTTTTATTGTATGCTTTATAATTGAGACACCATGAGAACAGTTACAGGGCTTTCAGGATCAAGTTTCAGTCATACAATGATCAAACACCCATCCCTTTACCAGTGCACATGTTCCACCACCAAGAACCCCAGAGACCCCTCCTCCCTCTCCCCCTCTGCCTGTGTGGCAGATGATTTTCAATTAACTCTCTCATTGCTTTGATAACATTCAATTTTTGACAGAAAACTCACTATCATTATTTGGAGTTTTCCCCCCAACAGTCAGACCTGTAAGAATGGCATCATTAGATGTATGTTTTCTATTGTTGATAACAATGAGCATATGATGTTGCACGGTCATGAAAGTGGCTGCCCAGGGTATTAAGTCTAGAGGAATTTCTGCCAGCAGCCGCTGCATTCCGAGATTGGTTTGTGTGCCTCTAGGATCATGGCTGTTCAGCAGCGGGGGAGCTGTTCGTGGGAGGCCGCTGGAGTCTCATTTGGGCAGGAAGCAGGGCCGGTTCTGCCCCCCGCCCCCATTGCAAGATTCCCCATGTGTCCCATCATTGCGAGCTCCTACCTCTCTGTCCAGTTGGCACTGAACCGTGGCGGTCGCCATGCTGCCAAGAGAGAAAAAGGACGAGGACAAAAACCCTTTCCCTCCTGGGGCTGCATGGGACTGTAGTTTAGTTTAAAGTTCATGAGTGTAGCTGCCAGCAGTCTCTGGGGTTCTGTGTCACTGGTAAAATGGCTGCTCAGGGGTGGCCGAGTCGTTCCTGAGCGTTTTCTCTGGATATCAGGAAAGGTAATCATCCGTGCGGTTTGGAGAGATATCCCAGTCCCACATACCAGAGCCGTGTTAGTAGAAGCTCAGTATCGCCAGGACTCCATCTGGAGAAGGCAGGGACTCTGCACCTTCTTTGCCTGGCACCCCGGTGTAGTTTGCCCAGTCTGGGGTCTGGAGCATTTTCCGGCTTGCGGTGCCGCTGGCCCGGATTCTTACTGCTGATTGTTGAGGCAAAATGGTGCCGAGTTAATATTATTTTTTAAACAGCACTGTCTATAAGTTTTAGGGGAACAATAATATCACATCAAATCAACTACCAAAGTGCATATATCACTACCATTGTCCATTAGATCACTTCCACCCTTTTAACACACTGATATCCCAACCCTACAGGAATTTCTGTTCAGGGAGAGTTTGAATAGTTTATTTTCTTGGAACTTGTCTATTTCCTAGCATTTTTTAAATAGCACATGTGAGTCAGATTATCCAGTAACTGCATTTGTTCATCTATTTCATTCTGTGTGACTACAGTTTCATTCATTTTGTAGAAAAAAGGGCAAGATTTCATCTTTTCTTACAGCAGAATTATATATATATATATATATATATATATATCTCCACTCATCTGTTCTTGGCACATGGGTTATATCTAGATCTTGGCTCACATAGATAGTGCTATGATGAACACTGGTGTGCATATATCTTTTTCAAAGTGGTATTTATGTATTCTTGGAATAGATACCTAGGAATACAAATTCTGAGTCAGAAATTAAATATGATTTTAATAGTGTCTCAAAAATCTTAATTTTGTTTTCCATAGGGACTAATATAATTTAGAATTCCAGCAAAAGTATGTGACTACTTTTCCTCCACACCCCGAGGGAAATGAAAATAGTGTGAAAGTTTCCTTTTTTCAAAGGGTAACCTAGCAAGAAGAATCAGCACTTCTGTGGTCTCCACAGATATATCTAGATTTATCTAGATGTGAAAATTCCATCTTAATGCTACACGAACAGAGACTCATCTCTATAGCAACATGTTGGACAAAACTCCAAAACTCAGACTGGTGTTGGTAGTCTCTGCTTAAAGTCTAATCCAAGAATAGATTCAAGGGCACTATAGAGTACAGTCTTTAAAATAAAAAGATTCTTAGTGCCAGATAGTGCAGTGGGTAGGGCACTTGGCTTGCATGCAGTGGAACGAGTTTGATCCCCAGCATTCCAAATGGTCTCTGATCTGATCCAAATGGTCTCGGAGCCAGGTGTGATTCCTAAGTGTAGAACCAGGAGTAACCCCTGAGCACCACTGAGTGTGGCTCAAAATTCCCCCAAAATCTTTTTTAAATAAATTAATAAAATGGAAAGACTCCAAAGAGATTCATGCAGTAGTGATTATAATGATATGGTTATAATAGTAACTTCAGTACACATGCAAAGCATAGGAAAGGGGGAGCCTACAAAACTGCTAAAGTTTAAAAGACATAATAAATCTTAATAGGAATCATTCTGTGTATAAATTCCATTGAACTTGGATTGGGAAGACATTGATTTTATACAATGCTTATGGTCATACAATTGGAAGACTTTGTAATGCTAAGTCTTCCAATTCATAAACAAGAAATGTGCTTCTATTTCCTTGCTATCTTCTATTCATTTCATCAGTGATTTGTAGTTTTCATTTGAGGAAGGTGGTAGGATTTGGGCCCTACCTGATTGTGCTTCCAGAAAGGTTCAGGGAACCATAAGCAGTGCATTGATAAAACCAGGGATGGCTCTATGTAAGGGAAGGCCTTTTTCTCATACTAGTCTTTCACTTCATTTGTTGTCTCACACCTATGTTAATTGAAGTGTTATTCACAATAGTCAAGATTTGGAAACAAAACAATTGTGAAAAACAAATAATTGGATGAAAGAATTGTGTGTGTGTTGTGTAGTGTGTGGTATTAGTTATAAGAAATATGAAATCATCCAATTTGTTTCAGTGTAGGTGGAACGGGAGCCTAATCATGCTGACTTAAATCCGTTAGAAGAAAAGGGCCAGATTCAGAATTATCTCTTATGTGAAATATAAAGAAACATAGCAAGGAACCAGCAATTGAACAATGATGATAGATGCTGAGAGTAGAACTACAGTACAGTCTGCCAAGATTTGGGGGTGTGATTTGGTTTAGGTGGGAACATTGAGCCATTAGTGAGAGGGTGAGGACCCTCTGGCAGTAGAGGTGGTATTGGAAACTTGTATGGCTGAAACTATATTAACAGTGTTATAAGTCACATGTGCCTAAATAGAAAATAATTATTTTCAAAAATTTAGAACTGGGGCTGGAGGGATAGCACAGAGGGCAGAGCATTTGCCTTGCACATGGCCTACCCGGGTTTGATTCCCAGAATCCCATACGGTCCCCTGAGCACCGCCAGGAGTAACTCCTGTGTACAGAGCCAGGAATAACCCCTGCGCATCACGGGTGTGACCCCCCCAAAAAAATTAGCACCATAAAATCTGGTATGTGTTTATGTAGCAAAATACATAGTCTAAGTCAAATGGTATTAAAACTATACCCTTTGGCACTTCTTGGAGTACTATAATGATGATTACTTTCATCTTTTACTTTCATCTTTGGTTACATAATGGCGTCATATAGTGAAAAGAAAAAGTAACGATTGGTTAGATTTCAAAGAGGAGTATAAAGCAGAATTCTTAGTTGTTCATAACATATTTGATAACCACATGTAAAAGATATTAAGAAAAAAATTATTGATTATGATTAGAAAAATATTCATTGAGAAGTATAATGTTATAAAACTATTAATATTGTAAAAAGTGATATGTTAGTGTAACAGCATAAATTAGAGTTCTTTTTCATAATTGAGATGGATAATTATCCTCATAAAATTTACTTCTAAGTTTAAATTGCACATAAGTTATCCAAATTCTATTTATCTGGTAATAAGTTTCAATGTTTATATTTAAATATTTTCATTTGAGCGCCTATTGTTTTATTCTAAATACTTGTCATTTGTTCCCATTCTCTTCCCAAAAGACTTTTTGAAAGAAATTTTGATGAAAAAATAACGCAGCCTGGTAGTTAGATGCATTTTAAATGAATATGGTCTATCAGAAAAGTAGGACATCTGTTGGCAGACACAGGCAAAGCAGAATAACTGAGCAGCACAATTGGCCAATGAACCAGTTCATGTCCTTTTGATCCAGGGTTTAATTCCAGAATTCCCTTCAATATTTGGAATACAACTAGCCAAGCAAATGACAAAATAAACGTTGATAGCACAGCAGGTTGGGCGTTTGCCTTGCACATGGCTGACCCAGGTTTGATTCCTCCATCCCTCTTGGAAAGCCCGATAAACTACTGATAGTATCCCGTCCGCAGGCAGAGACTGCTAAGCTACCCATGGCATACTCGATATGCCAAAAAGAGTAACAACAAATTTCACAATGGAGACTTGCTGATGCACTCTCCAGCAAATTGAGGAACAATGGGACAACAGTGCTACAGTGCTACAGTTTTTATCTTAATAGATTACTGATAGGCAGATGGGGGTAGGGGAGTTGCCACATCAAGAAGCAGTCCAAAGGCATAAGACCACAAAACTTTGACATGTAAATCTTGAGCTCTTATGAGAGAAAGCAGCACCCAGATGCAGATATACAAGACCCCACCCTGAGAAGGGGAACCTCTGAGAAAAGGAGAAGCTACAGAAGAATCTATGAGATTGTGAAAAGATCATCAACACTTAAGGGATGAGATTAAGAGAAGACTGCAAGACTTTCCTATGACAATGCCAGAATTAACATCGATGTAGTGAGAGAACCGCAGGAAAAATCCATTTGAAGGTAATATATAAAAGCCATTGCACTCCCAGGTCTATATTCTCCCTAGATCACTTATCTCCCTTGTTTGTCTCTGTGTCTCTGCTTTTTTTCACTTGGGGTCTCTTGAACCTGTATTTCCTCTCTTTAGCTCCCTATCTTTCTAAATAAGTTTCATTCAATAATACAGTCTCAAAACACAGAAAGAGACACACACATATATGTATATGTATGTATATATACATATGTATGTATATATATATATACATATACATACAGAGAGAGAAAGAAGTTGCTGAAAATATTTCAAATGTGGACTGATACTCTGAGGTTGGCAAGATTATATTAGGACAAGATTCTCTTTGTGTCAGCTAAGTTCACATGGGTATGGTACACAAGAAAATCAAAACTTTTTAAGAATGGATAAATTTTGACAAAGCAGCATAACTTTTTTATCCTGTCAGAATTCACTACCAGTGCATTATCTTTTAGTTCAAATTCCTAGTTAGGCTAAAGGGAGATAGAACTGCTAATAAAGATATCTATTTCAGCATTTCCCCAAGAACATTAAGAATTTTAGCTGTGATTTTTTAGAAAACATCTTGAATTAATTTGACATTAATTATTCACTTGGTACTCCAAATTACACATTATCTTTGCATAAGAAGCAGGTGTGCTCCAAACACCCAAAGCATCTGCTATCTTTTACACACAAGTCAAAGGGGGATAACACTGTAAAATAAGAACATTCCAAGAAGACGGCTGCTGTTTACTTTCAGTGGCATTTTTAAAATGGGTATATATATATATATATATATATACATACATACATACATACACATATATACATATATGTATACACAAACACACACATACATATATATATAGAGAGAGTGTCTTCTCTTTCTTTTGAAATGGGAAGTGTAACCTTAGTACTGAAGCAAACCATACAAAATGTAATGAAAATGCATATGATACTGATTTAATCCATTAAGAACATTCTTTGATTGAGTCATTGACATATCCAAACAATGCTCTTTAATTTTCTATTTTTCCTTATAAAAAACTACTAAAACTGCATGCTCCTAAGTGTGTTATCCTCTAGAGGTTTACTGTCCTTTTGGAAAGAATTACAGATTTATAACCATTACAAGATGGAAGCTCTTGAGATCACCTAAATTTGAATGATTAATCAGCAAAGTTATCTGAAATGTCAGTTTTGCAGTAGAAAGCGTTATGGTTTTAAAGCCCAATGTCTAGGACAATGGCTTATAGGTAGGAACATCCATAGATAGCTTGGATGAACCACTGTAGAGCTTTTCCAGCTGTATTTGTGGAGACGACAATCTATAAAATTACTTTTCATTTTTTTTTTACTAAAAGGAGTGAAGATATTTGCTCCAATATGGCTGTTGAGTATAATTTCACACAGTCAAGTATGTTCAGCATATCCCTCCTCCTTGATAATTATATTATAGATTTACTATGAGATCAAATTTCCTTTTTTTTTTCAGTAACATTTATTTAGGAGACTATGTTTTAGGGACACAACTTTAATCACCTCAGTATATATGTTACACTAAAACCACCACTAAGGCAACACTGTCCCTCTACCACAGTCACTATTCTTTCCATCCTTCTCTGGTACCTCACTCTGAAGTCTGAGTCCCAGTGTTGTTTGTGTTTGCTTTTCTGTTTGGTGGTGCTGTGTCCCTGCTTTGTCTTCTCTCTACCCCTCATTTGAGTGAGATCAGTCGGTATATGTAAGGTGAAAATTTCACTAAGGAAATTCATTGTCAGGTCACACTATTTCAGTTCAGACAGGAATAGGAAGCATGATGGATTCTTCTTTCAAAAGTGAAAAAGGGCATATTTTCCCAAAAAATAATGAAGCAAAAGTATGTTAGCTTTCCAAATTATTAAAATAACTGGTAGAGGATGCAGAGAAAGATCAAATGATAGAACACCTGCTTAGTATATGGCAGAGCCTGAGTTTGAATCCCAGACTTTTATGGTCCATGATGAATGTCCAGTGGTGCCTTTTTAAAGCCTGAACACCCCAGTGAAACACTGAATCATTACCACACATTTCTCTAGTTGAGAACAGCCACTAGTGGCCTGAGGTATGACCATTAGAAAATACATACTAAATAATTGGTAGATGGCAGATTTCTTTACACTGCTATGTGAGTTAGGTTTTAAGATAAATGTATTTTGATTATAGACTTTTGAAATTTTTATCCCATGTATTTCCCATTTTCAACCCATCTGCAGCAGGAAAAAAAAAGATGAAAGTTATATATGTGTCCAAACTTTTAGAGAAGAATGAATCATCTTAAATTCATGGTCTTTTATTGCTTTTATCATAAAACTAAATTAATGTTTCGTAGTGTTTTCTAAATGGCACACAAAACAGCAGGAATCCTAGTAGCACTGTCTGTAGCACTGTCGTCCTGTTGTTCATGGATTTGCTCGAGCGGGCACCAGTAACGTCTCCATTGTGAGACTTATTACTCTTTTTGGCATATCGAATACGCCATGGATAGCTTGCCAGGCTCTCTGAGAGGGATGTAGGAATGGAGACTTGATTTGCCGCGTGCAAGGCAAACGCCCTACCCGCTGTGCTATTGCTCCAGCCCAGGAATCCTAGTAGGGACCAAAAATAGACCCCAAAGAGGTAGAGCATATTTTTACCACGTGTGGCTCTGAATTTCACACCCACCATCATATTTCATTTCCTCTCCTTCTCCCCTACATTCCCAGCAATTACCTCCAATAAAAAGTCTCATTTAAAAAAAAAAAAAGGACAGTACCAAACATAGTACTGAGGTGCTTGCTTGTAGTCATCCCCCAGGTCCCCATTTTAATCCCCAGCATCACATGGTCCATTGATCATCCATTGAATTGAATTAGCCCTGAGATTCCTAAGAACATAAATTTTTTTAAAACGTAATATTTTTACTTTGATAGTATACAAAATACAGATTAAATTTGATAAGCTAAGGCTTTGGAAAGAATACAGTGGTTTAGATAATTGCCTTGCACATGGTTGATTTTGGTTTGATCCCTGGCATCACACATGGTACGTACACTACATCTAGGAGGAATCCCCGAGTTAAACCATAGCACTGAAAGAAGTTAACCAACCTGCCCCAAAGTGAATTAATTAAAATTGATAAACTGATTTATTTAGTGTATTAGAAAAAATGAGATAAAAAATTGTGCCATTTCCCAATTGTTTAGCTAATATTTTTCTCTATTTCTGAGCTTATCTTTCTTTTAATAGTTCATATGGGATTTTGCTGTGTGTGTGCATACATATGTGCACTCATCCGAGTGCGTGCACGAGTGTGTGTGTGTGTGTGTGTGTGTGTGTGTGTGTGTGTGTGTGTGTGTGTGTGTAGTGTTCAGGGTTAAATCCTGTTCTGTTCTTAGGGATCATTTCTGGAGGACTTGTGGGACACTATGTGGTGCTAGGATTGAACCTATTGGGCTTTTGCAAGGAAGTGCCTTCCCCTTTGTATTTTATCTCTCTAGTAAAAGATTTCCTTCTTCCATCCCTCCTTCCCTCCTTCGTTTCTTTCTTCCTCTCTTTTCTTTCTTCTTTTTTTTAACCTATCTGATTCTCTCATTTTCATCTATATTCTTGGTTTTTGCTTCTTCCGATCTACCAATACTTTCAAGCAAATTTCTATAGAAGAGTTTCCTCCATTGTATTTTAAATCTGAAGGTTGGGAGATGTTATTTCTTATTAGACAGTTTTCCAATGCTACACTAGCTTTGATTCCAGTCTCAAAAAAAAGTATTCAAAAATTAAATTAAATAAATTCAAAGCATTTTAGCTTTAAAAAGTTTAATAATTAAAATAGGAAGCTAATGGTTACAGGCTGCAGTATCTATAAGCTTTTTTTCTGAGGTATAAAACAAGCTTATGGCAAGAGACAGTTTCAGGAATTACTTTCTTTGAACTATGTCTTACCCACCAATGATTTTTCAATGCCAGAAATGTTAATTTTACCAGAACTATCTCATCAATTGTTGAAACACTTCTCTCCCAGTGATGTTACAACATGGCAAGCTTGCAATTATTTGAGGAGTTATTTCAATGACTGCACAGCTTTTTATCTGATTAATGAGACTGCCAATAGATTTATAGTTACTGTTACAGAAATGTATCATTGGAAATTTCTGAATTGAAAGTAATAAATTCCAGACACCTGATATATTATGACAGAATTTGATTAGAGTGGCTACTTTTAACTTTCTTTTTCACTAAATTCACTTCTCATTAACTGCTGCTATCACTGTCTGTTCTAAGAAAGAAAATAGACTTTGTGACAAAAGAGTTTATTAGAACTATTTTGTCTCACTGTCAACAACATCTAAATTCCCATGTGGACAATATTTAAACATTCCATAGTAAATATGAATGATGTTGGAAAAGAAAGTTTTCTTATAGTCTATAATGTTTCAGTGACTGCAGGCAGCTCCAAGAAAGCTGAAAACCAAGGGAATAAAAATTAGAAGAGTATAAATTACAAGCCAAATCCCTTATGAATCATTAGGAGAGAGACCTCAGGCTGAGTGACATTAGGTTTACAGAGAATGAATTATTGTTGTATAACTCAAACCTCAAGACATCCAGATACAGCTGCAAAAGTACAAATTTGCACTTTGTACAAACAACAAATTTGTTGTTTCTGTTAAGAGCTATTATTTTACACTTAAATAAGTGTAAAATAAATACTGCTTAGTGTTACAAAATCATTTCAAATTTTATTTTTAATTCAATGTAATGAACTGTAGTGGAAAAAAAGACCAATAAATTGGCAATTTTCTCTTAAATACAGTAAATACTTATTTATAAGTATAATAAGTGAACTAAAAATATCATCAACTTGATATTGATTTCTAAAATACATTATCAATTTGAAATAGACTTTATTTTGTAAAGTAAAAAAATATTTTAGGGGGTCAGAGATAGAGCCCAGAAGGTAGGGGTCTTGTCTTGCATGCAGCTGACCTGGGTCTGCATGTGGTTTCCCCAAGTACCACCAGGAGTAATTCTTGAGTGCAGAGCCAGGAGTAAGCTGTGAGCATAGACAGGTCTACATTCCCACCCCCATTATTTTAAACTAAATGACACTATTAGTTATCAATAGATAGTTAAATAATACAATATTAAGAATCCAAAGCCAGCTCACCTTTGAAATGTTAAAAATCAAATAAAAATAAACCTTTTTCTAAAGCTGAATAAATAGAAAGTGAGAAAAAAAAGAACTAATTTCAGTTGATACCAACAAAAACAGAGTATACAAAGACTAAAATAAGTTTCTTTAACTTTTAAAAAGGAACATTTATAGATGCAGATCTCAGAGATTAATGAATTTGTATTTTCAATGTGCACATAATATTGACCTCAAAAAATTATGATAAAAGCCAGAATGTACAATTGACTGAGCATCAGAGATATCCTTGAAAAATGCAAGAAATATAGCATGGGAACAATGACTTGTTTTCACTAAAAGATACCAGTCTAATACTTCCAGTTGTATTAACAGCCAATATATAATATAGCATATGCTAAGTATTTTTCTGTCATTTTATTCACCTATTTGCTGAGTAATCACACAGTTTTACAAATCAACCATGAATAAATAGTGTTATTTTATTGCTGAAGAAACACAGAAAAAAAAAGGGTTGCAAAGTTGGTACTTTATGGAGCAAGAACTTAAAATCTAGCAATCTGATTTCAAAGTCTGTGTTCTTTTTTACTGACAAAAAGTCTTTAATAACATCATTCTTCATTAATGTCAGTACTAATGCCATAACTGAATAGCGTGTCTTAGCTGAATTTCTCCAACATACACTTCATTCATCATAGTTATATTAACTAATGTACTTCATGTTCTAGACTAATTTTCTTTATTTTCCACTTCTCTACTTCCGATGATCTTTTCCCTTATCAATATTTTCAGAATAAAATTTTCTACAAATTTACTGTTTTGATGAAAAATGTTATTCCCTTTAATTTAAAGTCATTCTAGATAAGAAGAAATTATCCTTTCTTTGATATTTGTGTAGTAAAATTAGAAGTTCAATAGTAATCTTTTGCCATATCCCCAAATTGAAATAGGCATTCGTTTATGAAGAAATAAGTTGGAAAGTTTGCATTTTAATATTTTAGGAACTGTATCACTGTATCACTTTCATCCCGTTTCTCACCTATTTGCTGAAGCAGACACCAGTAATGTCTCCATTGTGAGACTTGTTACTGTTTTGGCAGATTGAATGCCCCATGATTAGCTTGCCAGGCTCTGCCATGAGAGCAAGATACTCTTGGTAGCTTGCCGGACTATCCAAGAGGGGCGGAGGAATTGAACCAGGGTCAACCTCATGCAAGTCAAACACCCTACCCCCTGTGCTATCGCTCCAGCCCATTTTATGAACTAAGGAAGTAAAATAGACTTGGTACTTATAAACTTGTATAATATTTACTGAATATGCACAGGAAATTCAAAGAGGAAACAAGTGTGATTGTTTTTTCTCCTATAAAGAATGACTCTAGCACTCAAGGGCTGGAGCGATAGTATAGTGGGTGTGACACTTGCCTTGCATTTGCACACAGCCAACCAGGGGTTGAATCCCTAGTATCCCAAAACCTTGGGCATCACCAGATATTATCCCTAAGTACAGAAACAGAGGTCTGAACACCGTTGGGTGTATCCCTATTTCCTTCACAAAAACGAATGTTGCACTCAGAAACTACTACCCAAATACAGGAAAATCAATTAGGCTAACTGGTTTGTTATTAATTTAAGGTGAAATAAAATTATTGGTTGCTTATTAGGTTAACAAAGTTCTTAGTTGAAAAAAGGAGAAAAATTACCATGTAGTTACTCATACTATGCAAACTATATGAAACAACCTTCTGGAAAAGACAATTGGAAAGCTACTTAATAGGCTACATTCCCTTTCTTCAATTTCTAAACCCTAAAGAGAAAGCATAAGAGAAGGGGTAGGCAATAATGAATGTCCTTGAACTGTAAGTATGAAAGATCCTCTCTAGTGTACAGAAAAAAAAATCCTAAAGGTCTTAACTATAGACCTAGAATTGGAGAAAAAATAGATCGAAAAAGTCTCAGCCATCTCAGAAACAAGACTCATTTAGATTTACCACTCAATGAAGATATAATTCTTTTCAGCAGAGACACAAGTTCACATTCAGAGTGGGGACCAAGAAGAACTAAAGGGAAAAATAGCACAGACTAGCCAAACTTGCTCAGTAGTTTTAACCAGTCATTGAATAAAATTTAAGTTTTCATAAAAACCAACCACAGGGAGTAAAGTTCCTCATGGAAGCCCCAAAGACTTGTAAGCGTAAGATCTAATTTTGCATAGGTCATTGAATATGCAATAATCTTACATGTACATTTGTCAGAGTCTAGTGGTTCTTTGAAGTCTGAAAATCCACTTATCTGTTTGCTGTTCAAGTCCGAGCTCTCCCTTGTACATGTATCTCACTTTCCTATCTCTACCGATATTGCTTTGCTTACTTGCTTGCTCTCTTCAAGAGTATGTTCTTTTGGGATCACAGATTCCTTTCCCTTTCTGCCCTGCACATCTTTTAAGTAAGCTTCGTTCAATAATAGCTATCTTTCTCTACTAAAAATAAATAAATAAATAAAAATAAAATTGACTAATTAAAAAATTCCACTTACCCATTCTAAAAGGGTTAAGAAATTGTGACTTTCACCAATACTAGAGAAATGAATTTGTAATGGGAGTCTCAATATCTCCAAAGATTGTCTCTCTAAAGATCAAGGAATTGTATTTCCAGACCAAGGAAACTTAATAAAAAAAGAAGTTATGGAATCCTTGTGTGGTGCAAGGCAGTGCATCCAACTGCCAAAGGCAATTTGAGTTGATTAGCATAATGGCTATTCATATCAAAGAAACAATCAGAACAATCTGACTCAAGTTGACCTATGACTTTGGCTAGTTAACTTTAATGATCCCAAAAGTAAAATAGATCCTAAGGCTACTAAATTTTTACTTGACCTTTATAAGCATAAAAGTTCCAGATTAAGCAAAAGACTAGTTTGAATTACAAAGTAAATCACATTCTCATTCAGATAAAAGAATTAAGCTATTTTATTGATTCAGATTCTCTGTAAAACGAACTTTGGTGTACTATTAAAATTTTATATTGTTAGACTTACTCTTACCCTTCTGCTCTTATACTTGATATTGTCAAACCTCAGTGTGAAAGACAAGACTCAGAAGAGGAGTCAGACATAAATTTACTTCATCTTGATCCAGGGATCATGGATAATGGGACTCTAGCCATTCTACCAATGGTTCCAAAACTGAGATTGCATTTATACTCTAAAACTACATTCCAAAATATCAATTAAAATCTTGTAACTATATTTTTTGTTATATTTAAAGCAAGATATGGTTTACAGCCATACATCAATAAGGTTTAACTTCAGTTACAGCCACACTTCACACAGGAACAACTTATCTCTTTACATAGCTCAGGGTAAGGGAATGCTTTTGCCATCCCTTATCAACACAAATAGCTATAAATCCCATCATCTGTTAGAGATTTACCCCCGGGTCTCTTAAGGATTTACACAGAGAGTGCAGGTGGATGCTCTTAAATTTTTAGGGTCTGAATTTTGTGAACTTTAAACTCTTCTTTGGCCCAACAGCTTGCTGATGATGTTTCCTTAAACTATATAAGACTATAGCAGATTAGAACAAATGACTTTACCTCACATAACAATTAAAACAAATTTGCAAAGGCACCTATAGCTTTTTACCTGAGTAACTATGTAATTTACCAGTACTGGGAAAATATCATATATTTCAGGAAATATTGAATATGGGTTCTAAACTGACACTGATTCCAGAATCAGTGTCAATCATTATTACTATCTAGCACTCAGAGTCAACAATGGATACTAAATAGTCATTGAAATTGTAGCATTCATTCTTCTTTCAGGGCTGGAGCGATATAGCCCAGCAGGTAAGGTGTTTGCCTTGCACTCGGCTAACCTGGGTTCAATTCCTCTGCCCCTCTCGAAGAGCCTGGCAAGCTACCGACAGTATATCGCCCAAAATATCTCGCCCACATGGCAGAGTCTGGTAAGCTACCAGTGGTGTATTCGATATGCCAAAAACAGTAACAACAAGTCTCACAATGGAGAGGTTACTGGTGCCTGCTCAAGCAAATCGATGAGCAACGGGATGACTGTGACTTTGAATATGACAGTGAAAGTGACTCTTCTTACAGGAGAACCAGAATGTCTTTGAATCTATCCTGTGTTTGTTTTCCCACCTTCTGGAATTTCAACATATACCCTCAACAGATGTCAGAATCCCCACGATCACTTTATAGTGAACCCGGGTGGACCATGTGCAAGGCAAATGCCCTTCCTACTCCAGCCCCTAAACCTCAACCTTTCTCAATGACCTCATTGGGTCATGATGGGATGATGGTAGAGATACTAACTAATACACAGAAAAATGATCATCTTATCCACTGGACTATAAAAATCCACTGCTGGTGAATATTCTTAGTGGGCATAATTCTTTTAATGATTTTTACCCATTGAGTGAAGTTGTACATGTCTCTTCCCCCAATATCTTTGTCACCAGTGTTTTAATGTTTCCTCTAAATACCTGACTGTAGAGGTAAACCCGGACCACACCCCATTAATCAGTATAAAGTCACACACTCAGATATTTTTTTCCAATAATTTAATAACCAAGTGTTATGCTAAGAGCTCTGCATACTGGGGAGTACTGTCCTCAGCACTGGTATTATCCTGTCCTTCTGGGATATCCTGAGAAAGACTAGGACTGTAGTGTGACATCTATTAAAATGCATAGCATGATGCCTGCATATCATGATTACATTGAATTGCATCTATCATGGAAGAAGTAGTGTTTTTTAAATAAACTTTCACTCTCCATCACTGATTTGCTTTCCCTGTATGCAGTGCTTCTACCCAAACTACTGTTTGTGAACTTGCAGAATATCTTATCTACCACCGAATACTGTATACAACATTGTTTCTGGTCAGGAAACTTAACTTTTCTGAAAACAAAGTACAGCAATAGGCTCATGTTCATGAAATTTACAGGTCTCCTATGTACCACCCTCCTGAAGAGGCTGTATGATAGAAAATGGATTAGCTCTTTGGAAATTCAGTTACAAAATCCACTGGGCAGCAATGTCTTGCAAGACAAAAATAAAGTTGTCTATAATGGTGGATATGCCGTGGTTCAATACAAAATCTATTATACTATTTCTTCTTTGGTCATATATCTGTGTATAGAATCAAGGAGCAGAGACTGGGTTTATGGTTTAGTGGTAGAGTGTTTGCTCTGTTTGCTCCATGGCTTGCTAAATAAATAAAATAAAAGGGTAGAAAATATGAGTGGTAGCTCTTTGTTTTGTTCTGTTTTTCTTTTTGGCCTTACCTGCTAGTACCATTGCTCAGAACTTACTTTTTGGCTCTGGGCTCACGGATTATTCCTGATGGTGCTCAGTTGACCATATGGGGTACCTGTCAACTGCATGCAAGTCAAACATCCTACCTGCTATACTATCATTCTAACCCCAGAGTGGCAGCTCTTATAATAATCTCTAGTACTTCACTGGAAAAATAGTTTCCTGTGCCTGTGATTTAAAATCTACCAGCCGATTTAAGTGTCAGAGAAAGGAACACTTCCTACAGGAGACACAACTATTCCTTTCAAATAGGAAATCCTTTCAAATAGTAACACTGTAGCACTGTCATCCCGTTGTTCATTGATTTGCTCGAGCCAGCACCAGTAACGTCTCCATTGTGAAACTTGTTACTGTTTGGGGCATATCAAATATGCCATGGGCAGCTTGCCAGGCTCTGCTGTGTGGGCGGGATACTCTCAGTAGCTTGCCGGGCTCTCCAAGTGGGATGGAGGAATCCAACCTGGGTTGGCAAGGCAAACACCCTACCCACTGCGCTATCGCTCCAGCCCATTATTAATTGTACAATACATAATTAGAATCTAGAGGATATAAGGGAACTAATACATTTTACATAGCAACTTTACTTACTTCTCTAAAAAGTTATTGCTTTTTTATCAGAGTATAGGAAAGTTATTATGCTCTTTCTATTTCCCCTACTTTTGCATTAGGTATGATTTAAGGAGATGCATTTGAATGTCAAGTTGATCTGGGGTTTATTTGTGATAATTTTACATATAAACTTGATACCTAGACATCTAATTAAGTGTTCTTTCTTGACATATCAGAGCGTATTTCTAAAACTGTTTAATAGGTCAATAAGTATACTTGATAGACAATTGCTCTTTCCCAA
Organism: Sorex araneus; assembly: GCF_027595985.1. Lineage (NCBI taxonomy): Eukaryota > Metazoa > Chordata > Mammalia > Eulipotyphla > Soricidae > Sorex > Sorex araneus. Next base: position 60,328,583 of record NC_073302.1, on the reverse strand, counting down.
TTGGGTGGTCATTCTTTTATACCCGTGGCATATTCAATATGCCAAAATATGAGGAACCCACCAGTACAGAAGGCTGGAGGGATACCAAATTCATACTGCTCCTTATTGGTTAAATTGTAATATTCATCTTTTGCACTAGACTCTTGTAGATTTCAAGACTTCAGTTTCAAGCTTAAATCAATCACATTGTTTTCTGGCTTTCAACCGTTTTCTGGCTTTCAACTTTTTGGAGTACACCAATAAGTTTCCTGAGTTTCCAGTTCACAGGCAACATAATATGAGATTTCTTGGCTTTTGTGATTGTTTAAACCAATTTCTTTTATAATCTCATTGCTAATCTATCTCCTATTGCTTGAAATCTTACATATTGCAACGATCACTGTATGAGTGAAATGCAAACACAAAAGTTCATAAGTTTGTAACTGTACATCACAGTGATTCTCTAATAAAAAAATTAAAAAGAACAATTCAAAAAAGTATACATTTAAGAATCAAACATGTTATATATAGTCATACACAGTTAAATGCTGCTTTTTGTTTTAATCTAGAAAATTCTAATTAAAATCAAATATTGGGAAAGAAAAATCTAGTATACATTTTGATATGTATCTTTATGGAGCAATGTAAACTATTTTTAAATTATTATAGCTGTATCACTGTATCATTGTCATCACATTGCTCATCGATTTGCTCGAGTGGGCACCAGTATCTTCTCCACTGTGAAACTTGTTGTTACTTTTTATGGCATATCGAATATGCCATGGGTAGGTTGACAGGCTCTGCCTTGAGGGCGAGATACTCTCAGTAGCTTGCCGGGCTCTCCAAGAGGGGCAGAGGAATTGAACCCTACCTGCTGTGCTATCTCTCCAGGAAAATGCCCTATCCTCTGTGCTATCTCTCCAGCCCAAATTATTATAGCACTTCTAATAAAATCATTGCTGAAAATCACTTATTTTAATCTTATTACGTCAACGATTGTAATATTTGTACACATTTAGAATAAACTGTCATATCCTTAAATCCCATATTGTTTGTAAAAACTAGAAAAAATATATATGTGTATGTATATATATATATATATATATAAAATTTTAACAAAGTCTTTTCAGGGAAGGACAAAATGTGACCTAATAAACTACCTTCAATATGAGAGATAGGCATGGTCTCAAGAATTTGAAATTGTCCTTTAAACAATGAACCCATAGTCCTGTGTAAAAGATAATCCTATACAGTCTTTTTAAACAGATCTTAAATTCTTAAGTGGTTTCTCACTTCATGCTTCATTCCCTTTGATTACTTATATAAGGAATTGACAAAGAGTGATGAGAACTGTTCTCACTTCACATGACCTAGACAGCAACTAAGTGTCTCTTTTCTGAATTGCAGATGCTAATAGTTTTGAGTGCATAAAAGGCATGTGAGAATAAATTCATTTTAAAATCATCTATTGGTCAATCTATTGTCTATTCTAAAATTTAAAAATATGTCTGAGTAGAAAATGGCCCATACATATTCATTTATTCTTTCTTTCTCTCAAACCTTTCCCTTTGTCTCTTCATGAATCCAGCTTATATACATTTCTATTCTTCCAGTCTTGACTACTATGTCCTTGGAGAAACCATGCAGAGACTCCCAAACCAGTAAATATAAGTACATGCTCCTCTATCTAAAGTCACTCTTTATATTGCAGTTACATATTTCATGAGTCAAATCATTGAAAAGACACACAAGTCTTTATAGTAGCACTGTCATCCCATTGTTCATCAATTTGCTCGAGCGGGCACCAGTAACGTTTCCATTGTGAGACTTGTTGTTGCTGTTTTTGGCATATAAAATACTCTACGGATATCTTGCCAGGCTAATATAATGCTTTAAGATGAATAAGTACATTTTGTATCAGGATAATGAAAGCATTGGCAAACACCACAGTGCTTTGAGACCTCCAAATTTAGTTTCTTAGGGCTTAGTTCTGGAAAGTTGGGGAATCTATCCTTAATCCTTTTGCTCTTGTTTTTAAGCTTACAAATTATCATGATCCATGCAAGATATATCTCTCTCAAGCTACTGTTTCACTATGTTTTATCTTTTTTTCGAAGTGGGGGGGGTGGTACGGCATACCCAGTGATGCTCTTCAGGATGGTACATGCGGGTTGCTCCAGATAGCACCTGGGAGACAAGTACTGAGGTTTGAACCTAATTCTCTATAATCACACGTGATTCAGGGACTCAAACCCTTTGAGCTAATTTTTTCAGGCCATTTCACTACTTTTTACCAGTTCATAGAATGACTAAAAGTTGTAAAACTGATTAAACTGTATTCAAAATTTCAGTGAATAAAATGTTATCACATTGAGGATGGAGGGTTTGTGGGCTACACTGTGTTATTCAGGCTTATTCTGGGCTTTCTGCTCAGGAGTAATACCTGGCAGTGCTCACTCCCAGGATCATATGTATTCTTGGGGATTGAAACTGGGATCTACTACATAAAAAGAAAGCACTTTACCTCCTACATCTTAGGCCTAATTTTAATAAAAATTTTAAACAAGATGATATGCTATGCCTCTAAGGGATTCTTTGGTGGAACTTTATATATCATATACTATAACTTTTTGATACATCACATCCATGGTCAAGGGATGGTGCCGAACTTTTAGTTATCCATGAGTTAAGAATAAAATTTCCTTACACCAATGAAAAAATGCTCTTCATCACTAATCATCAGGGAGACGGATATCAAAACAACAATGAGATATCATCTCACACCAGAGACTGACCCACATCCAAAAGAACAAAAGCAACCAGAGTTGACACGGATATGGGGAGAAAAGGACTATCCTTCACTGCTGGTGGGAATGCTGACTGGTTCAGCCCTTTTGGAAAACAGTATGGATGCTTCTCAAAAAATTAGAAATTGAGCTCCCATTTGACCAAGCAAAACCTCGCCTGGGAATATATCCCAGAGATGCAAATGAGTATAATAGAAATGACATCTACACTTGTATGTTCATTACAGCACTGTTTACAATAGCCGGAATCTGGAAAAAACCTGAGTGCCGAGAACAGATGACTGGCTAAAGAAACTCTGGTACATCTACACAATGGACTACTATGCAGATGTTAGAAAAGATGAAGTCATGCAATTTGCATATAGGTGGATCAACATGTAAAGTATCATGTTAAGTGAAATGAGTCAGAAAGAGAGGGACAGGTATAGAAAGATTTCACTTATTTGTGGAATATAAAGTAACAGAATGAGAGACTAACACCAAAGAATAATAGAGATAAGTACCAGAAGGATTACTCCATAGCTTAAAAGCTGGCCTCACATTCTGGGGGGAAAGGTAGTTCATATAGATAAGGAATCACCAAGTAAAGGGTGGTAGGAGGACCCACTCAGGATGGGAGATGCAAACTGAAAGTAGACTATAGTATGAACATGATGGCCATTAATACCTCTATTGCAAACTACAACACCCAAAAGAAGAGAGATAGCAAAAGGGAATGCCCTGCCACAGAGGCGGGGTGGGGTGGGGAAAAAAGGGTGAGGATGCTGGGAAGGATGCTTGTGTAAAAACACAAAAATAGAAGGGAAGGAGAGGGCATGGCACAGGGCACAGGGCACAGGGCAGCTGTGCTCTGTCTCTCCCACTGCCTGTCTTTGGTAGTCTCCAGCCGCTTCCCCTACCCCGGGGAGGTTGATGGCGATGATGAGGCAGGCAAAGGAAGGAACGAGGGCCAGGGTTGTTGGTCTCAGTTGCAGTTTATTCCATTCCCATCTCTATTCTCCTCTGATTCTCCTCCTGCTTCTTCCTTCCCCATGCTATTTCATTCTCTTTCTCCTCTGGATCTAGATGTGGATCTAGCTTCTCCAGGTCTGGCCCTGGGACCGACCCCCAGCCCACTCTCACAGCCTAGTTAAATCCCCCAGCATGAGTGGCTGGGGCATACCCATAGGTGTGGTCACAATCAGTAGGGGTAAAGTTCTTTCCCTCAGGGGATGCTTCTTCTAGGACAGATTCTCTTTCAGCAGGACACCCACCCAACAGCAGATTCCCATGGGTGTGTTTCTCCTCTCCTTGTCCAACTAACATATAAGTAACCATAATATTAATCATTTTGTATGGACATAGCAAGAGATGCATTAAGCTTATAAAATTGCTTTCCTGGGGTCATCTCGATCTCAGACTACAGTGCTCAGGCCAGATTAGTCTTTCCATTCCCTAGCAGGGTCCTAGTCGTGTCGTTGCTTTTGGATCATGATATGACATGTCCATGACCAAGCTCTTAACATATAGTTAAGCATTAGGCACTTTGGCCAGGCCCATCTCGATGCCAGGGTAGCACATAACTCACCGCTTGCCCTGGGTCCGTCCCGTCCCTCATCGGGACCCTGCTTTTGGGGGTGCTAGGAAGTAAGGGCAGCTGAGACTTAATTCGAGAAAGCAGATGCCCAGGAGTGAATAATATTTGAAGCCAATTAAATCCCATGTTACCAAAGCATATTAACAACTGTCTTTCTTTGTCCATACAAAAAGGATATTGCTTTAAAGTAAACTATTCAAAAGACATAAGGAGAGGAGAAAGGCAATATTAACTTATAAGTTCACTGTCCTAGCAAGTTCTGACCTTACAAATTAACAGAGTCTGATTAGGGGAAAAGCTGATTAACTAGTTGGGGAAGGGAGCATAGAAGTGATTACATATAGACAAAGGAGTGGGAGTGACTCGGGAGCACCTTGATGGGCGTGACCAATATACCTAAGCTCCTAGTGGCAAGGGGAGCAAGATGTACCAATGTAGTCTAGAATTGTTTAAAGATTATTACCAGATAAGCCCAAACTCTGTGGAAAGGAAGAAAGGATAAACCGATGATATCCTACAGATGCTGGGACCATTGGTGGTGGAAATGGGCATTTGTGGAGGGATGGGTACTTGATCATTGTACGACTGAAAATCAAGCACAGTAGTTTGTAAGTCTGTAACTGTACCTCACAGTGATTCACTGACTAAAAAAAAAAAGAATAAGACTTTCTGAAATTTCACCAAAAAAAATAAATTCCTCATATGAAATGAAAACTATTTTACCTTTCCATAATATCAGCTTTTTAAAATTCAATTGCCATGAGATACACAATTAGAAAGCTATTCATGATTGGGTTTCAGCTATACAATGATCCAACATTCATCCCTCCACCAGAGTACATTTCCCACCACCAATGTGCCTGCCACACCCCACTTCTCCCAGTCTCTCTGGCAGGCACTTTCCTTAACTGAAAGGTTATGTTTGTTCCTTTACCAACTCTTAGCACACAGTGCTTATCCAGAGTAATTTACAACTCTCTTTGTCATAGTTCTGCCTTCTGTATCCCAACTGTCTTCTCCCCCAACACTTGAAGCAGGCTTTCAATTGTGGATCACCAATCCTCCTGGACCCTGTTTCTACTGTTCTTAGGTCTCATATAACGTTTTTTTTTGCATGTGTGTCCCACAAATGAGTTCAATTTTCTATTCCTGGTACTCTCCTGACTCATTCCACTGAGCAAGACACTCTCCTTGTTCATTCATTTATAAGCAAATGTCATGACTTCATTTTTCCTAACAACTGGATTACTATCATTGTGTAGATGGACCATAATTTCTTTAACCCATCATCTGTTCTCGGGCACTTGAGTTATTTTCAGATTATGACTATTGTGAATAGTGCTGCAATAAACATATAAGTGGAGATGGCATTTATACTGTGTGTTTTGGGGGGCTCCTGGGGTATATTCCCAGAAGTGAAAAAAAAATTGAATATTCTAACACTGACCCTCAAATATATGATCACCTAATCTTTTATAAAGGAGCAAGAAATATAACGTGGAGCAAGGAAAGCTTCTTTAGCAAGTTATGCTGGGGAAACTGGACAGCTACATGCAAAGAAATGAATCCAGGCCTCTCTCTCGTGTCAGGCACAGAAGTCAGATAAAAATGGACTAAAAACCTCAATTTCAAACCTGAATCCATAAGGTACAGAGGCAAATGTGGGAAGAATCCTCTATGACATTGAAGCTAAAGGCATCTTCAAAGATGAAACACCACTGTACAAGCAAGTGGAAGCAAAGATAAACAAGTGGGACTACATTGAACTAAGAAGCTTCTGCACCTCAAAAGAAATAATGACCAAGATACAAAGACAGCCCATAGGATGGGAAAAATTATTTACCCCATATCCATCAGAGAGGGGGTTAATATCCAAAGCATATAAGGCTCTGATAGAACTACAAGAAAAAAAAAACAGCCAAACCCATCAAAAAGAAAAAATGAGGAGAAGATAGGAACAGAAACTTCCTCTCGGAACAAATACAAATGGCCAAAATATTTCCATTTCTTGGAAAGAAATGCTCTACATTGCTAATCATCAGGGAGATACAAATCAAAACAACAATGAGGTATCATCTCACACCACGGAGACAGACACGCATCATAATCACAGTTTTAAGTGACCTAGTTTCATTATATTTGTATCTATTTATAATATGTATTGTTAATCCACCATTTGTAGGACCTAGGGTAAAATATAAACAATTTCAGAGCCTAGGTTAATGTACTCCAGTAGTCTACCTCTTCTTTTAAAGGAGAAGCTCCAAGTTTTCCATTAACACAGGTGATTTCTGCAGCAACTTTGCAAGCTATGAACATCTTTAATTAAAGTGTTAGCAATGTTAGAAGTGGTGAATTATAAGAAACTTGAATTAGAATTCAAGAGGCTCCAAGAGGCATTTCAAGCAATTTTTAAAGTCATTCACAAAGGAATTCTAGGGTCTTTGTTAACCAGTAAATGAGCTTCTGTGTAAAGAAATATGGAATCATACACTTGTTCAGGTTCTCACCATTTCAGAGATTCAAATCCAGAGGAGGTCCTTAATTTATTTTTTTTTTTTATTTTATTTTTTTTTGGCTTTTCTGGGTCACACCTGGCAATGCACAGGGGCCACTCCTGGCTCTGCACTCAGGAATTACCCCTGGCGGTGCTCAGGGGACCATATGGGATGCTGGGAATCGAACCCGGGTCGGCCGCGTGCAAGGCAAACGCCCTACCCGCTGTGCTATCTCTCCAGCCCACAGAGGAGGTCCTTAATTTAGAATGCAAACCAGTGTAGTGGACCTAGATACCCAGGACCATTATGAGAACTGTCTTCATTAGTCTTTGCATTTTAATATTTGCATTTTAAATAGTAGCAAGATTGGTGATGCTTTTTTGTCTAATCATTGACCCAGTGGTCAGCATGTTATGTAACATTACTCAGTGAATGTTAATTAGATGAATTTACGAAAAGATGAACATATTGATAGATGTATGTATGTATGGACACATGGGTGTATGGATGATGGATGCGTTAATGAGGAAATGACAGAAAAATAATTTCTGATATTATAAATGTTTATCAGCCATGCTATTTTTAAAATATGACATTAGAATATGGTATATACTTAGAAACCATAGACACAATAAATTAACTTGAAAACTCAAGTTCTTAGAAACAAACTGCAATCATTAATAGAGATAATTACATTCAAAGATTAAAATATTCCTTGAAATCAGCTGTATGACTTGGGATGTTGGTTATAAAATTTATCTGCCAGAAACAAATCTAATAAATTAATGATATAATTTGAATATTAGATATAAAACTTGGAATTTCACTACATGTTTTATTTAAAATTTGATACACTGTGCAAATAAATCTTTAAAATATAATCCTAAATCAAAGTGTAAAAAAAATGGAAAGAATAACTCTCTACAAAATTGAGGAGGGACAATGATTAAATCACCTTGATAGTCAACTAGCACAGAAAACTTAAGATGAGGACAGAAAACCACTCAAAAGAGGGTAAGTAGAAAGGGAGACTTTATAGTTCATGTCACCACCATCAATATTTATTGTGCTTATCCACTCTGAATTTTGCGTTGTGCTCTATACTATGAGAGACTATTCTATCAACACTGGTGTTGCTGAATCATCTAGTGCTGGAAGTCGTCCAAATAGACAGAGAACTTATTTGTTCAAAACTTACTTTGGCTATTTATAATAAACTGAAAAATTAAAACACTTCTCTACTACATACAGCTCCAAAGCAAAAAAATTGATTTAAACAATGATGTAGACATTTTGGGTGAAAAATAGTCATAAAATGTTGTTTCCTTATAATTTGTCCTTATCCAGATCCTTCCCACATATTATTCTTCATAGACATAATCACAACGCTTTAAAATGAGTGCTTTGGGAGAAAATATTACAGCATTCCAAAATTAAGATCCATTTTGTTCCTACTGATATCTTTGTTGTGTGCTTGCTTTTCTCATTAATCAAAATTTTATTTTGTCTCTGTTCGGCTTTCATTCTGCTATTATTCCTTCAGTATTTCACATTTCTTTACAGAGTACAATGGTTTAAAAAATCCCTGATTCAGTGAATCTTTATTTTTTAGGTACTTAACATATATTATAATATACCTTAACATGATTAAAAGTGCCAAGAGCTACCTGTAATGAAATATAATGGAAGACATTATTTCCTTATTTTTTGTTTCTTCTTTAGTTTTCTTTCCATATTTGATTTAACTCTGAGATTAATATAAGTAGACTTTAACTTCATGAAATATGTTATCTCATTTTTTTCTGGTAACTTAAACTAATTTGTTAGTTAATAATCTTTTGAACACAAAGACTAATATTTTGGGAAGCCTCAGAGGTAGTATAGTTTGTGGGCTTTGCAGGCAGCAGACTCAGGTTCAATCCCCAATACCCCATCTGGTACCCCAACCCCAGCTTGAGTGATTTCTTAGTGTAGATCAGGAAAGTGTGGGTATTGCCCAAAGCTGTTATTTTTAAGTAATTAAGAATACTTGTGTTCAATTTTTAAATTAATTTTCATATATTTATATATATAACCACTTCCAATCCTATCTGCATACAGGAACATTTAAGAAATCAAATGAAGTCATCTATCATTAAGTATAATCATGCTTTTTGTTAACATCATTCATTGCATGCAAGGCCTCAAAGCATACACTCTTTACTTACCTAATTACCCAATGTGCAAGACAAATTCATTATACTTCAAAGTCATTTTCCTCTTTTCCTCCTTTAGCTGTATTTACTGTCCATATCATTTTTCTATTCAATACCAAATGACTTCCCTTCTACTCTAGTGGTATGCTGTGTTTTAAAATATGTCCTCACATTTGTATTATTTCTTTTGCTATATATTAAGCATAGTTTCAGCAATCACAAGATATATTTTGCCAGGGGTCCTGTTTGTAATTTACCACTCCTACAGAACATAGCAAAAAATTAGGAACCTAATTGCAAGTCAGAGAACTAAAATTTTGACATCATGGTTTCCAGTGCAGTTGGAAAATGAAATATATTTCGCAAATTGACTTCTCATAATGTAGTACATCAGTACTTGAACCAACTCTTTAAAAAAATTATCACCTAGAGATGATAAAAATACAGTAAGTTAAAAGACAAAAATCAAATCAAAGCTATAAAGTTCTAATAAGAGCAAACTTCTTTGATAACTGAAGAAAGTACAAAAGAACATAGTATAGTATTGAGATAGAATGTGAAAGTAATCACATTGTTGTAGCAAAGATCAGCCAACAATGCACAGGTTGTGCATCCCATGAGGAGACAAAAATAGCATAGGCAGAGAAGGGAAAACAGCTGTGCCTCTATTATGCGTCACCTTGCACGTTACACTTGCATCTGTGCTAGTTTTATGATGGTTTTATTAATATTTGGTGATACATACATAATCAAAAATGTAATACAATGCAAAAAAGCAAACAAAGTCATAGCAGTATAAAAAAAACTAGCAATATTTATAATGCATGTTATATATACCCACAGAGATATTTACTGAATTTCTTCTGTGTATCTTCTAAATAGCTATGAAGATAGATATACCTAGTATAAGAAAAGTTGCTAGTACATTTGGACATGGGAAGGTATGGAGGGTACCTAAAACTGCATGATTTATAAAGGTGAAAAACTCATTTTTTGCTGATATCTTTTGCATGATTGAGTGGTCATCACTGTTTTCTTCGTATGGCAGGGGCTACTACTATGCTCTCCATTAATCAGATAATAAAATTGCCATGCCTTGGGTGATAAACAAAACTAATAGCACAAGTAGAAAGAATTCCGGACCATTTAACTGCCAGTTTTCCATTTCTACTGGAAATAAAATCCCATTTTTGAGAGTAGCATATTAGCACATAGACATCACAATTACGCATACACAGTTATGTCTTTTATGCAAATATAATTGGTGTAAAGTCAATCAAATAAATTAAAAACTTCATTCTGCTGTGTACCTTTTGGGATGATTGATAAAATGCCATTTCACTAAGGCTACAGCTTTTTCTTATCATTTTTCATAATCCTACATTATTTGCATGAATGAAATAAATGTATTTATTTGATGTACCTTAAACAATAGAGACTGACACGCTGCCTACTGTGCTAAGGAGACATCACCATGCCACTGGGTTCTGCACAAGGCTGTTTTTACTCAGGGCGCCCCAGAGAGTGGCAGATGAGAGCCCTCCTCACCGCAAGGGACCCAACCCCAGCAGCCGACCTCCACAACCCAACCATCACCACACTCCAGGCTGCTTTCCGTATGCTTGGGCTGAGCTTCACATATGAGTGAACATATTCCAAAACTGACATATCATAAGACACTCCCTACTGATTTTCCATAATTACCACACCATATTTGATTAGAAGCAAGATGGCGCTGGTGCCACCTGAACCCTTCACGCTCTCCCCGGCTCACCATCTCGCCTTAAACAACGAAAGGCTCAGCACACCAGGCATGGAACTTTAAGTGTGATCCCTGCTGGAACTTTATGCATGATTCCTGATGGACAACCGCTGGCTGTTTTGCAAGATTTGGACAGAATGGTGTTGGCCAGGCCACAGAGTACCTGAGGTGGCGGCCGCAGCATTGGTGCCTGCCCTGGCCGCCCATATCGCAGTGCTCTCTGACATAGAACCGTGGAGGCAGTGCGTGCAGTGGCTCATCCACTGTGAGGTGCTGTCAGCCAAAAACTGGGTGAACTGGGACTCGGCACAGGTGTTTAACCTGGCACAGACCCTCCAAGATAGAGTCCTGGTCCTGCTCTGCCAGCTGCTCAACAACCTCCCAGAGCACTCCACCAACCTCAAGGAGATCAATCTGTGGTCACAGATATCCCAAGTGCTGCTCAAAGATGCAGGCAGGTGCGTATTTGTCAGTGTGCAGATCATTACAACATACCAGTCGACCAGAAGCTTACATTCGGTAGACTGGGAACACCTAAAAGGCGATTAGAGGCTGCCCCGAAAACCTTCGTCCCTCTCAGAGAACCCAGCAAGCTATGAAAAGCATCCCGCCTGCACAGCAGAGCCTAGCAAGCTACCTGTGGCATACTCAATATGCCAAAAACAGTAACAACGATATTCCTCTTTCCCGTCATCCTTAAAGAACCCACAATATGCCTTTGGGCTACACTAGCATGTACAGGGACAAATGGAGACGTTACTGGCACCCACACCAGCAAATCAATGAACAAAGAGATGACAGTGATACAGTGATCTTTCTTTTTTTTCTTTTAATTAGTGAATCACCGTGAAGGTACAGTTACAGATTTACACATTTTTGTGCTTGTGTTTATGTCATACAATGGTTGAGAACCCATCCCTCAACCAGTGCCCATTCTCCACCACCAATGAAACCAAGTATCCCTCCCACCCCCCAATCCCATACCCCCACTCGCTCCACCTCTGTGGCAGGGCATTCCCTTTTGTTCTCTCTCTCCTTTTGGGTGCTGTGGTTTGCAATAGGAGTATTGAGTGGTCATAGCGTTCGATCTACAGTCTACTTTCAGCAAGCATCTCCCTTCCCAAGCGGGTCCTCCAACCACATTCTACTTGGTGTTCCCTTCTCTATCTGAGCTGCCTTTTCCCCCAGCATGCGAGGCCAGCTTCCAAGCCATGGAGCCAACCTCCTGGTACTTATTTCTATTATTCTTGGGTGTTAGTCTCCTATTCTGTTATTTTATATTTCACAGATAAGCGCAATCTTTCTATGTATGTCTCTGTCTTTCTGACTCATTTCACTTAGCATGATACTTTCCATGTTGATCCACATAGATGCAAACTTCATGACTTTATCTTTTCTAACAGTTGCATAGGATTTAGTGATCTTAAACAGTAGTAATTTCATATTTCCTTGGTAAACACTTCCCAAATGAATACTCAGGAAAAAAATTTAAATGCCTTTGCGTTGTAAGTGGCCAATCTGGGTTTAATACCCTGCATCACATATGCTCCTCTGAACTTACCAAAATGAAGCCTAACACAGAGACAAAAATGAGCCCTGAGTATTTCAAGGTTTGTCCAAAAACAAAACAAAATATCTTTGATTAAAGTTTCTGCATAATGATGAATGAATGTTAAATTTCTACTAAATGTTTCATTAACTTTGATTGCTATTTAGTTAATGTGAGCAATCAAGGAAGGTTCTTCTGCTTAATTGTCTATCAAAATGCTATATATCAGATCTATATTATTTAACCCTAGAAACATTGTTTCTATAAAGCAATTTCATTGCAAAATTATTTATTCAATATTTTTCTTTTATCTTCAAGTAAATCACTTTATCTGTAAACTGATTTACTATATAACATACTGTACATTCATTAGACTTTGTGGCGAGGGGTTGGCATACCTGGTAGTACACATGACTTACCTCTGGCTACGCTCTCAAAGGACTATATGGAATACTAAGAATTGCCCTACTCATTGTACTCTCTCACTTGCCCCTTGTTTCATATTTTTATCTATAAATTTTAAACATCCAATTGACAAACTTCATATCCACATTTTGTGTCCAATTTTGATATACCATGAAAAGAACAAGTAAAAGTCAAAGTCAAGGTTAAATTATTTAGCAGAACAAAGTATATAAATTTGTCTTTTAATAGATCAAATTTAAGTGAAGATATTAAAAGTATGTAAAATTAATAAAACACCAAATAAAAATTCCACACATGCTAGTGATAATTAGAAGTGTTTAGAAAACAATAAGCTTATTATACTAATTTACATATTTTACTTATATTTCTCTTTACATCTGCGTATAGCCCACATGTCACAATTGTTCCCTTTTATACTTAGTAATTCATTGTATATAACATTACACATATTATATTATATTGTTTGAACATAAGTTTCCTATTACATTCTTCTGCAATATATATATATACATATATATGTCATAATACTAATTGCTTTTGTTCTTCCTCAAATATACCAATCATATGTAAGACTCAGATTTTTTAGTTTACCAATCTTTTAGCTTGCGGTTTTGATTTCCATGTCAGTGCAATGGAACTGAGAGCCCAAAAGTAAACCTTAAAATATATGGAAAAAGAATTTGCAGCTAGGTGTACTAAGTGGAGGAAGGGGGGAAAAATGCTGTTAGGGAAGCTGATAGCCAAATGCCCTTTCCCTCAAAAAGAGGGACAATGAGTTGGAAACCTCCCCTATCTCATAAGTTTGTATTTTCATGTGATATTAGTATTTAAGTTTTTTAAAAGTTTAGGCACCTTAATTTACAGCACTTCTAATGACAGTTTCATACACACAATGTGCTAACACCAGATCATACACTATGGCTGAGTAGACTGATCTTAGGGATGCCAGGATGATTTAATACAGGCAAGTCAAAGAATCAATATATCATAAAAAATAAAAACCATATCATCATATCAATAAATGCAGAAAAAACATTTAAAACTTGGGAAGAAGAAACGTTCCTCAATACAGTTAAAATAATTTATCACGAATTCACGGCTAATATCATATTCAATGGTGAAAAACTAAAAGCCTTGCTACTAATATTAGGCATAAGATAAGACTTCCCATTCTTACAAATTATTATTTAATATAGTATTAGGAGTCTCTTTCCCCCACACCTGGTTGTCTTCCCTGGGGCTCCTCGGAGGGGGTAGGCTTTTATCTCCCTCCCCACCCCAAGCAGAGCTCCCCCGGCCAAAGACCTCTGGAGCCTAGCCACAGACATGATCAAGGTCCTTCTCCAGGTGTTCGGACGAGCCTGAAGGAACTGAAGAGGAACCCAGGTGTGTGGGACCTGGGACTGAGACCTGCAACCCTGCTCAGATCGGGACTGGGCCTCTTCCACCTAGATTCCCCATTTTCCAGTAGCTAGGTGGTCACACCCAGGGACTTCCCCTGGTGCTTTGTAATCCCACCAACAGCTAACAGCCAGAGACTGTAAAAGCAAGTTCCCGGAAGCAACATCTTATAGCCTTGCCTGGTTCTCCCAGAGGGAGAGAGTTTCCTGCCCACATGGGAGAGCCTCACAAACTCACCATGGCATATTCATATATGAAACCCAGTAACAATGATGGTCTCATTCCCCTGATCCTGAAAGAGCCTCCAGTGCAGCACCATTAGGAAGGACAAGTAAAGAGAGGCTTCTAAAATCTCAGGGCTAGGACAATTGGAGATGCTACTGAGACCGATCAAGAAATTCAACGATCAATGCGATGATGATGATGATGATGATAATGGTGATTAAGAGTCATCTTTGAAGAAATTAGTCAAGAGCTATTAAAAAGACTGCAAAATAAGTCAAACTATTACTTTGCAGATGATATGGTACTATGCTTAGAAAATCCTCCACATCCTCCAAAATAATACTCCTTAAACAATGGCATTTATAATAATAGTCCACAGCATTAGGGCTGCAGTGATAGAGCAGCAGGTAGAGCGTTCGCCTTGCATGCAGCCAACCCGGGTTCGATTCCTCCGCCCTTCTCAGAGAGCCCTGCAAGCTACCGAGAGTATCTCTCCCACACGGCAGAGCCTAGCAAGCTACCCATAGCATATTCAATATGCCAAAAACAGTAACAATGAGTCTCACAATGGAGACATTATTGGTGCCCACTCGAGCAAATAGATGAGCAATGGGATGACAGTGACAGTGACAGCCTATGGCATCAACATCAAAATCTAAGGTATTCCTATATGCAAAGGATGAAACTGAAAAGAGAGAAAAATCTCATTTTCAACTACAACTCAGAAAATCAAGTAGCTGATAATCAGTTTTACAAAAGAGGTAAAAGAGTTATATATAAGTGACATCGGTATTTGGATGAGCCATATGCTATTAGTCAGGCAATGTTACTTTTCTACTGAAGTTCAGAAAACTACCAGGAAATTGACAATCACCAAACCACAATTGAGCCCAGTTATTGTCAGTAATGAAGGCTTTCTTCATTGCTTTCATGTGTTTTATTAATTTTTCTGAGTCCCACATGTATTATTTTTAAAATCATATCTTAAAATGACTTGATTTTATTTTCTGTAACTTCATGCCATTATTGTTTTGCTATTCTTGTTTTTGTTTATATGACTGATTAGGCACCAAAAGCAAGGACTAAAATTTTTATTATGATTTTTAAATTATTACCACAATGCCTCACCAAATGTTTTCTGGATTATAGCTGGGAACAATTTCGAGAAACCAGCTCAAGGCAATAATCTCTTGTATTACAAGGCAATACACTATTATTTCACTGTTTTTCTTAGCAAATGTGTTTGAAAATCCGAGTTCATCAAAAAAAAACGAGCAAATTGTGTCACAGACTTCAAATTCCCTTGTGAAATGAAAACAGAATGTTTGTAAACAGACCAAGTAATGGAGAGAGAAAATATCTAGGGACATAATTTATTAAACATGAGATTCTTCCTGGAAGGAAATCTTCCTAACAAAGGAAGTAAGACTAACAAATTTAAAAGGAAAGTTAGCTAAAAACGTTTATTGTTATTAAGGTATCATCTCAATTCTATTTATTTCATTATGATATATTGGTGCAAAATTCTGATAAGGCCATTACTAATTATAAATATTGAAAGCTAAGGCTCCTGTGAGAGATCAGCAGGGGAAATCTAGAAGGAAAGCTTTTGAAAAATATCCAATAATATTGCTAAGTCTATACTTAAATGATAATAAAACAAAAGCATTTCTCCTAGCTTCAGTAATGAGGTCAATTTGTTGTAGATATGCATTTATTGAGAATTTTTATTATTATATATTTTTGTGTAATTGAACAGGCACAAATGACACTTGTAGCATATTTTGAGCTGAGAAATATTCAGAGCTATCTGAAAACATCAGTCACATTGGTAGGAATGATAGACCAGACACATCTGTTTGTTTTTCAAATTTCAGAGTATCTTTAACGAAGAATCAAAAGTTACTCACACCAAACCTAATTTTGCAAAAGAAAAACAAGCCAAACTGGATGGTGTTTAGTAGTAATATCTATTTTCTTACCAAACCAGCACTTTCATTTCAACAAACAAAAGGGATCTATAAATTAAGCTAGTGAGAAATAACAGTAAACTTAGAGAAAACCAAATGCCTAAAACTATATAAAACAAATATTTCTCTGGAATATATCACCTTAGAATAGTACAAAGGGACAAATATATTTTCCCCATTTTGCCACATAGAACTTTGAATCTTGAGATTTTACTACCAAGGATTAGTGAGTCACTGGATACAACAAACACAATCTCATTGAAGATAAAAGACATTACAAAGAAATATAAAATTACTGGTGGATGCTACTGAAATATATGCTGGAGTTTATACAAATATAAGTAAGTGCACAAAATAGATGTACATTTATATGTATTAGTGGCTAACTTGGCTGAAAATCAAGTTCTAAATATATATAATTTTATTATCTAAAAATTGTTAAATATTCATATTTAATGCACATGGTGATAATTTTATGTCATTGTAGTTTGAAATGTTAATATATTAACACATTTCTTCTCACATCAGAAGAAAATAAGAAGTCAAAACTTACTAAATTACATTTAAGGTGATATTAAAATATATTAATAAATTGCAGTGTGTAATTTATGTATTATCAGAAAAGATCTTATAGCATTCCAGAATTGGGAGTGGCATGAAAGAATATACATCCTGGCAAAATACTAGTCATCAGAAACTCCTCAGTGTCCCAAATATAGACTCCTAACCACACGAGTCCTCTAACTTAAGATGGTAACCTACATCATGAAACTAAATGAAGGTTAATAAGCATTTCTTATAAAATACCCTGTAGTAAATATTTTAGACTTTTGCGAAACAGATGGTTTTGAAAAAAATTGTACTGAGACACCTTGAATTACAAATTGCTTATTATAGAACTTTATGCATACAATGTTCCACATCCACACTGGAGTGTCTACTGGCCTCCATAATGTTCTAAGGTCCTCTCTTAGCCATTTACCCTCCCCTTCGCAAACTCAGTTCTGAAGATAGTCTCCCAGATTCTGTTTTCTTTAGGCACTTGTTACTTCCTTACTATGTCTCTGTATAGCCCCCATAGGAGAGGAGTCATTTTATATATCTAGATCTCTCCTGTTGAGTGACTTGATTCAATATAATACCCTCAAGTTTCTACCATATAGCATCAAAATGAATATCATCTTTTCTTATACCCGAGTGGTATTCCATCGTGTTTATATGCCACAGTTTCATTATTAACTCATCTATCTTGGATTCTTGGATTGTCCAGATTTGAGCTTTTGTGAATAGTGTTGAAATGAACATAGAAGCACAAATGATTTTTCAAAATAGTGTTTTGGGCCCTTTGGGTAGATTCCAAAAAGTGGTCTTATCAAAGCATTATTCTTAGTTTTTTGAGAAGAAATATTGATGGTATCTACAATGGAAAATAATTCAAATATCAATATTTGTGCATGACAATACTGTACTTAAATACTTTAAGGACACTATACAAGTGTCCAGAAATTATATAATTATACAGTTAAGTGACAAGTTACACAATTAACCCACAGTAAGCCATGGCATTTCTAAATGTAAACAACAAAGTAAAACAGACAGAAAAAATTGTTTTAAATTTAATACATAATTGTGCCTCAAAAATTAAGGAACTCAGGAATTAGTTTAACAAATTAGTGAAAGATTTATACAAAGTAAAGTATCACTGTATCACTGTCATTATTGTCAAAGTAAACTATCACTGTATCACTGTCATCCTGTTGTTTCTCAATTTACTCGAGCAGGCACCAGTAACGTCTCTATTACACTCAGCTCTAAGATTTTAGCAGCCTCTCCTTATTCATCTTTCCCAATGATTAGAGGCTCTCACAGGGTGAGGGGAATGAGAACTATTGTTACTATTTTTGGCATATTGAATATGCCACAGGTAGCTCGCCAGGCTCTGCCATGTGGGTGAGATACTCTCAGTAGCTTGCTGGGCTCTCTGAGAGGTATGTATATATCTGTTACTGTATTTTGGATATGAATATGCCACCGGGAGCTTGCCAGGCTCTCCCAAGTGGGCACTATACTTGCAGTAGCTTGTCAGGTGCTCTAAGAGGGAGAACTAGGCTATTAGATATCTTCCAGGAGCTTGGTTTTATAGTATCTGGATGTTGGCCATTGATGGGATTACATGAGGGAGTGGGGAGGTAGTCTCTGAGTGTGACTGCCTAGCTATTGGAAAATGGGGAATCTGGGTGGAAAAGGCCCAGTCCAGACCCGAGCAGCTTTGAAGATCTTGGCCCCGGCTCCCGCACACCTGGGTTCCTACCCCAACCCCCATGCATGAGGCTCATCTGAACGTATGGAGAGTGGCCTGAGCACTGCTGTGACTGGGTTCTGGTGGTCCTCAACTGTCAGGGCTCTGCTTGGGGGCGGGGGAAGGGAAACACAACCCATCCAGTCCAAGGTGTTCCGGTGAAGACAGCAAGGCACAAGGGCAAGAGACTGTCACTCTCTTCTGGAAGCTTAGTCTTATAGTCTCTGGATGTTGGTCGTTGATGGGATTACATGCGTCTGGGGCACTCTCTGGGTATGACTGCCTAGCTACTGGAAAATGGGGAATCTTGGTGGAAAAGGCCCAGTCTGGATCCGAGCAGCCTTGGAGATCTTGGAGCTGGGTCCTGCACACCTGGGTTCCTCTGCCGGCTCCCCCATGTGTGAGGCTCCTCTGAACATGTAAACTGTGCCACTATTAAAAGAAATATAAGAATACATAAGGAAATGGAAACAAATTTCCATACTGTGTAATAGAAGGATTAGCATTGTCAAAATGAAAATCCTACCGAAAGCAGGATTCATTGCAGTCTCTAAAAAATCCCCATGACATCTGTAAAAAACTAAGGCTCGCCGAGGGGCGCGAGCACTCTCGGGCTCTCGGGGTGGCTCTGTCTCACCGCCCACATTCGGTGCCCCGGAACCCCTGTGTGTGCTGTCGGTCGAGGGCAGGTGACGGAAGGAAGAAGGCCAGACTGGTTGCTCGATCAGTTTATTTCATCCTCTCTTTCTCCGCTTCTCTCCCGCTCTCGGTCTCTCTCTGGCTCTCTGGATCTGGCTGCCGTGGATCTGGCTGCCGTGGATCTGGCCCCCCAACCCACTCTTCCAGCCTAGTTAAATCTCCACAGCATGAGGGGGTTGGGGCGTACACACAGGTGTGGTCACCATCAATAGGGTAAGGTTCCTTTCCCTTAGGGGATGCTTCTCCTAGGACTTAATTCTCTTTCAGCAGGAGGATCCACCCAAGGGCGGAGTCCCATGAATGTGTTTCTCTTCTCCTCAGCCAGCAAACATATAAGAATTCATAATATTAATTATTTTGTATGGACAAAATAAGAGATGCATTAAAGCTTATGGAATTGCTCTCCTGGGGCCATCTCAACCTCAGACTACAGTGCTCAGGCCAGATCAGTCTTTCCTATCCCTGGCAGGGTCCCAGTCTCATAATTACTATTGGATCATGACAGCATTTGTCTATGATCAAGCTCTTAACTTATAGTTAAGAATTAGGCACTTTGGCCAGGCCCATCTCGATGCCAGGGTAGCACATAACTCACCGCTTGCCCTGGATCCTTCCCGTCCCACGTCGGGGACCCTGCTTTGGGGTGCTAGGAACTGAGGGCAACTGAGGCTTAAGTGGAGAAAGCAGATGCCCAGGAGGGAATAATATTCGAGGCCAATTAATTCCCAAGTTATAAAAACATAATATTATCTTCTTGTGTCTATACAAAACAGACATAGCTTTAAAGTAAATTATTCAAAAGGCACAAGAAGAGGAGAAAGGCAATATTAACTTATATAATATAAATTCAGTATCCTAGGAAGGTCTGACCTTATAAATTAGCAGAGTCAGATTAAGGGAAAGTCGCGGATTAACTCTTTTGTGGAAGAGAGCATGGAGAAGTGATTATAGCTAAACAAAGGGATGGGAGAGATTCAGGAACACCTTGATGGGTGAGACTGGGGTAAACCTAAACTCCGGGAAAAACCGGGACAAGCTACTTGTGGCAAGGAGGGAGAGGACAAAGTAATGTCATCCTACAGACATCTTCATAGGCATTGATAAAATGCCATTGAAATTTATATGAAGTAATAATTCTCCTACTTCTTGTCTCAAATAATCAAACAGACAGAAAAAAAGATGGTGGGACCTTTATCAACTATAAATTATATTGTAAAGTTACTGTAATCGAGTAAGTCTTATACAATGGAAAATTGAGAATGCAGATACAAACCCTCAGGTATATAGACAACTAAATTTTGATGAAAGAGGTAGGTGTATGAATTTGACAAAGAAAGCAAGAAAGCCTTTTCAGCAAATGCTTCTGGGAACACTGGTCAGTCACCCATAAGAAACTGAAATTAGGCCCTATTTTACATAAAAATCAATTTGAAATGGATTAAAGACCAAAATTTAAAGCCAGATTTCACAAAATACATTGTTGAAAAGTATTGGTAGAACACTTCATAAAGTTGAATCTAAAGACATCTTCAATGATTCAATGCCTTTGACCAAGCGAATGGAAGCAAAGGTAAACAAATGGAGTACGTCAAATAAAGAATTTCCTGCACCACAGAAAACACTATGACTAGAATAAACACACCCAATGGATTTGTAGAACACATTTGTTCTCAATTTTTATGACAAAGGTTAATATCCAAGATACATATGTATATGAGCATACTCACTTTGGACATCTGGTGTTTTTGTGATATAACTTATGACAAAAAACACATATTCCGGAATCAGAAAAATTCCTGATTTTAATAATTTTGTTTGACTGTGATAAAATATAGTTAATATTTTTGCTGTCTTCTTCTCCTTATCCTTCTCCTTCTTCTCCTTCTCCTTCTTCTCCTTCTCCTTCTCCTTCTTCTCCTTCTTTTCCTTCTCCTTCTCCTTCTCCTCCTTCTCCTCCTTCTCCTCCTCCTCCTCCTCCTCCTCCTCCTTCTCCTCCTCCTCCTCCTTCTTCTTCTTCTTCTTCTTCTTCTTCTTCTTCTTCTTCTTCTTCTTCTTCTTCTTCTTCTTCTTCTTCTTCTTCTTCTTCTTCTTCTTCTTCTTCTTCTTCATCTTCTTCTTCTCCTCATCCTTCTCCTCCTCCTTCTCCTTCTCCTTCTCTTTCTCCTTCTCCTTCTTCTTCTTCTTCTTCTCGCTCTGCTCTTCTTCTTTCTTTGTGTCATTCTTCTAATTCTTCTTCTTTTGGTCTTTGTATTTTGTTTATAAGCCACATCTGACTATGCTCAGTGCTTACTTCAGGTCCTGCACTCAGGGATGACTCATGAAAGACTAGGGAACTATTAGGATTAGGATGCAAGGGATTGAACCTGGGCCAACCACATGCAAGGCATCTGCTGTACTATCTCTCTATCCTCAGTTTCATTTTTTCAATATATAAATGATTAGATACAAATCTTATAGATGTTATGGGAAATAGTACACCACACATTTAAAGCATATAAACTAATGTCTGTCCTATCACAAAAATAAACAGTACCTATTAGTGCCTAGATTTTTAAAAAAGAAAACAAACTAAAAAGCAGATCCTTTACCAGCCTCAACTCAACAACACAGTTATATTATTAGAAGATAATCTGACAAAAGGTTTAATAAAATAGAAGAAACATGATTGTGCAAATTGAGATTGCCTTGAAATTACTACCTAATTCTTTTCTTGATTTATTGTTTAATTTTTGAACATTTATTTTTATTGAACTATCATAGTTTGTCATATGATTGAAGTTGTTCAAAACTATGATACAATCTCCCCACCAGTTTTTTAAGGTGCCTCCATCATTATCCCGATATAAGTTTGAACCTTTTGGGATACAACTAAACAATCTGCTGATAGAGTCATACAGCTTATTTTCCTATTAATGCATGGAATTATCCTTCCAAGTAATATTAGTTATATACCAAGTTCCTTGTTTATTTTGCTTAGCATGATTTATATCCTCATCCTAAGTTAAATAAGTTAAATACCTATCATTTTATTCAAAAACTGTTAGATCACTAATGTTATAATCTTGTATTATATATTAATATTTAATATAACACATGTTTTACAAATAAAAATTTTATTTTGAATATATTTCTACTCCCCTGATGCTTGAATTATTTGTTTTATTGTTCTCAAATTATTTTCTTAGTGTAACTTTAAGGACATAAATGTATAAGAAGACACTGAGATATTAACTCATGAAATTAAAAATAATAATCCATGTAAGAAAAATGCCAGCTGCCAATAATCACAGAAAAACTACAAGAAATGTGAAGTTATTGTCTTTAACTTTGTTTTTAATTGCTTTGCAAACAATATGTAACCATATCTAAAATCATTTTAAAACATCTATAGAAAGAATATATTCCAATGTATAATATTGAGCTAGAAATTTATCTCTTGGAGGTATAAATTTCATACAGTTGAGCAACCAACCTGTCACAGTTGCACCAATTTTGCTTTCTTAGACAGGCTTGTTTCTGTCTGAATGTGCTAGAAAAGTTATGTCAGCACAACAGAAAAAAAAATGTAATCCTTATTATATGTTGCCTTCTCGGAAGAATTGTTTCCAATAATTGAAAGTTCTGTTGTTCCCTGGTAGTGTAGTGGGTGAACTGATACAAGATTTGAGGCTAGAGGTGAGTCACAGATAATTTCTATGTATTACAGATTTGCACACACACAAAAATACTAGCTTATAAAACCAGATTCAGTAAAATCTAGAGATGCAAGGCTAGGCAGAGCAGCAATATCTAACTAGGATTTAAAAGTATTTTGCTGTGTGATATGAAACATAAACTATCTTCTACATCTCTCCACTGAAATGTCTGTCAAATACAGAAAACCCACTCAAGCTTTGTGAATTGGATTCACAACAATGAGCATGTCCTTCCTGAAGATCAGTGTGGAAGCAAAAGTTCAAAACACAAAAACAGAAGAATCACAAAAACCTGCCCATCACATGGAAGCTACACTATAAAAGATAAAGATAATCGGAAATCGAGGAACTGCTAGGGTGTGGGGAATAAAACAATGTTCCTTCCTGTATCACATCAGAAAACTCCCAATATTTTCTGGAATGTTCCTTTTTTGCACGAGATGAGATTTCATTTTTCTTTAAATTGGGTATTAGCAATTGCCTAAGCAGGGAACACATTTACATGGGGAAGAATACATTACATTGTAATTCAATAGCTGTTGGGAAATGCCACTGAGCATACAGGAAATCGAAAGTGTGTGAACTGAGTGAATACACAGCTGGTGCATTTGAGTGACTGGCTCTTTTCCTGTGATCTCTGTTGGCAGCTAAAGGCGGGTATGCAAAGACTCTCAGAAAAGTGCTAAGATGGCAATTTCTCTTTTAGTCACAAAACAAAATTGTTTGGCCTAGTTTCCCGGAGTACAAATAAAGGTCAACTAGTTAACAATTTACTCAAATGCTTAAAAGATTCCAAATATTCTAGCTCTGGGCTCCTGAGAATCTTTGCAATTGCTATTTTAAATACCAGTTTGGAAGGTCAAAAAGAGGACCTGCAGATGGACACACGATGGAGCGTTAACCTACACCCCGCAGTCTGTCGGGTTACAAATCCCAGGATGGTGGCAATGCTGGGGTCGGCTGCAATCTGCTGGCAGCCTGGCCCTGTGCAGCCCACAGGGGGATATGCTACGGAGAAGGACGAGTAGAACATGGCTGCCTACCAGATGGCCCTGAAACCTCCCTCTTCTGGTAGGTGGAAAATCTGCCAAAACCAGGTGTTCCACATTTTCTTTCGCTCTCTATTTTTTTTTCCTTTCCTGGCATTTCTCCACACGGTTTCATCGCAAAAGCTCCAGCATGAGCACAGCTGTCTAGAAACTATCGAAGGAAATTTGTGTGTTTTTAAGTGCTGGAGATTTTGGAATAAGCCTTTAGAAATCACGCTTATTGTACTGCCCACTGAGAGTCCTTTTATCAGGTCATTTCCAGGCACAGCATGAGTCTTGAGAGTTGTTTCCCAATTCCTTTATCCATTTTTAATAGAAAAAAAAAAGAGTTTGAAATGATCAGATCTTTCACTGGGGATGGCTATATTAGCAGTTTTAGAATAGTAAGATTCTAGCAATAATCTAGCATATATAATCTATTCCCCTTTTTCAAAATTCAGATCAGGGTGTTTTCTAGTAGGTAAAAGAATTTAGATGTGTTCCTGCTATTCATTATGCAACAGAAAAAAATGACACAATGAAAGATGGTTAATAAGGACTGCTTCATACAGTAATAGGTGCAATGTCCAGGGTAATTAGACATTTAAGAGCCTAGCTAGCAGGGAAAAAATGTACAGCTCTTATGATACAAAATCCAGGACACAGTCAGAGTCACCTTTTGCTAAGAAGCAAGCTCTAAGTATCTCATACTGCCCCATTTTAGAGTTAGCAATCCTGAACATATCTCCTAATTTCCAGACTGCTCTCTGGATGGTTCCACGCCTAGACTTTTTATACTCATTCTTCTCTCTCTTTGAGCAAACATGAGCATGGAAGTTCTAAAATGCAGAATGGTAACTGCATAAGGTAAAGAGCATTCCTCATAGACTTGAACCGCTTTAGTAGGTACCTTATATTTGGATGCCTGTGAGACATTGGCAATATAGAATAATAAAATCTATTTTTTCATTCACCAAATGTTGCTTCTTCATGATTATCCTAGTGTGAAAACTACTCCAATTAGCCTATTTTGTCTTGTCTACTTAGATTTCTCAGAAATGTTGTAGATAGATAAATATATTATCAGGATCTTAGCAAAATAGAAAAAAGTATGTTTTATTGAGAAGTACATGATTTAAACTGTGCACAGCATCTGGCAAAGATAGGCAAATGGTCACTGTTAGCTTATTTTACCTTCATTTTGAGAAGCAGTTATTATGCAGTGAGCATCAACCAACTCCAAGTACAGAGCAAACTGGGTTCTGTGGATCTGCCCGAGACTGATTAAGAGTAGGAAAAAAAGAGATGAACTAGTGCAGCTTTATGCCAGAGGCTTCTATGCTCAGTTAACGCAGAGTTATTTTTTTAATTGTCTGTATAATGGTTTTCAAGCTTTCATACCTGCAAACTGGCAGCACTTGGAAATAAGCCTCAATTAAGAGGCAATCTATTTTTTTTGAACCATTCATCTCTTCTGCCCAACCAACACCAGTCTGGGTTATGAGAACCACTTGTTAATATTATAATATGGTCTGAGATTATATCTGGGGAAAAGAAGAAAACATAGAAGAAGATATTATGTGCAAGAGATATTTTAAGCTTTGGTAAAGTAGAACTGAGAGAAACCTAAAATATAATCTTGAGTTTACTGACTAATAACTGGTGAAATGTGCATAATATTTTACTTCTTGGCTATGCATTGAATTAATTATAATGACAGAATGCTTCTGCTTTTATCTCTGAAACCACATTGTCCTTAGAGCACTGCTGGGTGTGACCACTCACTCCACAACAGAAAAAAAAAAGAAGAATCCTAGTTCGGGTCTACCCGTTAATAGTAGGAAAGCTTTCTTGAGAATGAGAAACCTGTGCAAAAAAGCTTTGATAATTATCTTGCAGCCAACTACTTGCTAAAAAAGGATAAATGAGAAGACCTGATGGCAGCACTATTGTTAAGAATAGTTCTTGGGACATAATAAGCAGTCCACTGGTGTTTGCTGTTAGCAAACTTTAAAATAATAGCTAAAAATAATGATGAAAAAGCCCTCTACAATGTGGACAATAATGCTTATCCCTGGAGAAAAGTTGGACTTATCCAAGAAGTCATCATTGCTTAAGTAGAATTAGAGTTAAAATTTATGATTGTGTAAATATGTTTTAGAACTCTTTTCCAAATAGTTCTAGATGTCACAAAATGAAACTAAGGTTTACAAAATAAGATTTATGAGAGAATAAATCTGTGATCTTGCAGCAAGTTTAGCAGTAAACAAGCAAAAAATTGAAAGCCTATGATGGAAGTTGAATTTAATTGCTAAATGTTGATTTACTCAGCAGAATTCAGGTCAGCCATATTAGACATATTAGACATTAGTCTTAGATATAGTTCACACCATAAACTCAGAAAAAAATGATAAAATTTTAAAACATTATGCATTATCTTACTCTAAATAAGTCAACATGTTGATAAATGAAATGATATAAATACATTTTTTGCAAAAGAGTGTTTGTAAAAGCTAAATTTGATATTGAAATATCAAACTTAGAAAAGCGACTAGGGCACACTGATGAGCAAGGGGTTCCAATGCCACTAATATTTAGATAGGAAAAGACTGTGCTCTTGATCTTTCTAAGGAGGCCGATATTAATTTAGGAGTTAAGCTATAAAAATAAATATTATTAATTCTAACAAAAAATAGTCATAGTTATGTTAAAATATAAATGAGTATAGGATAAATTGGCAAAACAAAGTCCTATCTATTATACAATAGAAATATACACTTATCACAATGGAGACGTTACTAGTGCCCGCTCGAGCAAATCAATGAGCAATGGGATGACAGTGACAGTGACAGTGACGCGTGCACACACACATATACATCGTTATCTTAGAGGATAAAAAGATAACTGCATAGACTCTTTCCACTATTGATCCTTCATATTTAGGTGATTATAGGCAAATTGGTTCCTCTATGCATTCCAGACCATCTCCCCAATCTCCAAAATTGGAAAAGATAAATTTAAAATAAGCAAAAATATTCTCTAAATAAATAACATGGAATTTCCACACCAAACTCTTTGTTTTGTTTTATTGTATAGCCGCACTTAGCAGTGCTCAGGGCTTACTTCTGGTTCTGCACTCAGGGATCACTCCTGGCAGGGCTCTGGAGGCCCTATAGAGTGCCAGGGATCCAATCCAGATCCCACCGAGTGCAAGGCAAACGCTATACCCTCTGAACTGTCTTTCTTGTTCCTCTACACTGAATTTTTGCTTGTTTTTGCTATGGTTTTGTTCTCATGCAAAATATAGATTTAAGTCTGCAGTCAACAGAAAAAGAGGCTGACAAATGTATGAGCTACAAAGAAGCTCATTACTCACATCAAGAAAGGAAGACTGGAACTTTAATAGCTGACTGGCATTATGCTGTATGCTGACTGGAAGCATATATTCCCTCTGTAATTCAAATTACATTGTTATAGGAAGTTAAACAAGTAAATTTTCTGGTTTTAATCACAATAGGCATGAGCTAATATAATTAATGCAATACTATTTTTGTTTAGGATTTCTTCACATTTTGTTTTAGCCACCATGACTTACAATTTTATAATAATGTCAAAGGCAGGATTTTATGCATACAGCATTCTAACACTAGATGTTCCACAGTAGTGCCCATTCCCACCCACCGCTGGCTTAGACTGGGCCTTGGGCCTTCCAATGCAGTGCCCTCCCCCCAGACTTACCCCACAGTGTTCCACTATCCCTACCCACTCCTGTATCTAATGACCTGGTATGCTCTGTTCTGTAGACCAGTTTTTAGAGTGTTTCTTTTGGTAGGTTTTTGTTTGTTTGTTTTTGTTTGTTTGTTTGTTTGTTTTGCTTACAAAGGATTTTTACATTCAACATATCAGAGAAATCATTCTGTATCTGTCTTCTCTAGCTAAGTTCACTCAGCATGATATTTCAAAATATTGGGAACAGACTGATAAGACCTATAGTAGCTACTAAAGAACAAAGGTGATACACAAAATAGACATGTATCTTTTGTTATATCTTGTTTTTATAAATTTCTCATATTATATGTTCTAATTTTTTATAATTATTATTTAAATATATTGCTAACATAAATATAATTCCCTAAATTGTCATTACGGATATAAATGGGTCATATGCTTCTGTAGTAAAATAATTTAGTAGTTAATTTCAGGGAATGAGATACCATATTTCTCTAATTATTTTAACTGTTAATTAGCATCAGAGAATTAATAATTGGGGAGTTTTGTTTTTTAAACTAAATTATTATAAAACAACATGGGAACATTACCTATGGAAGAAAGTTCTTTAACATGTCACTACACTTAGTGCCATAGCTCTCAAAATTATCTAAACATAACACATATGCCCACCACATTATTGCAAACACAAATACTTTTCAGCACTTCATCTTCAGCACTTGATGAAGCATGAGGAATGCTTCATCACCCTATAAAGTCAATAAAGTAACCAAATAATCAGTCTAACTTAAATACCAGTATTAGTTAGGTCTAAAATAATTTTTTGGTGCATGTAATTTATACAAAATATTTGGTTTACTTTTCACTTAAATTTTGACCTTTAATTTTTTCTATCTCTTTATAATTCAACTATAAGGTAAAAACGCCTCGTATGACAATACCATAATTGATTTAACACCCATTAGATAAGTGGGCAATTATTTAAATTACCCTAAGTGTGAATCCTCAGAAATCAACCAATACATGTGCTATTAATAAAGAATATGATTTTAGAAATGTAAAAATAAAAAGGATATTTTCGTGTTCAACTTCTTTAGGCACTGGGCTGTCACAGTGAAAACTAATTTTAGCCTTTGTTTTCAAACCCAAGAGTACAACAGTAACTGAACTATAACCTTTCTTCTAGAAAATCTGTTTCCCTATGCCAAGTAATAAACTGAGTATGTTATATATATTCTGTCATTTATAATGTCCAAGGTATTATTAGTCATCTAAGTTCTAAACAAAATGCCACTGTATGAATATTCCAGTAGAGTTACAGATAATTTTGGCCAACATTCAAATTTTACAGAAAATAATGGAAAAAAATATTGGCAAAGGCAACAGAACAAAAACATATTTTTATATGCTACTGGATTCTATAGAATTTTTGAAATACCAATATAAGTGGTAAAAAAGAAAAAGTAAACTGAATGGGGGAGAGAAGCAAAAAATATAAATAATTTATCTAGGTAGAATAACTTAAAAAATAAAAGAATTGAAAGAAATTCTTTCAAAGAAGCCCTATAAAATCTTAACCATGTGCTTTCTGTCATAACTAGATTTGTTATGTCACACCTCCATAACTCAGATCTGCAATACTTGAAAAATAACTTGTTCAGACTTACTCCATAATGATTTCCTTAGCACTATTTTCAAATGCGTGTTTCCTAACTTGGGAGAAAAAAATGATAGGTTGTCACAAAGATATTTCTTTTTCTGGGTCAGTGAGTATTGTAGTGAAGCAGGAAATATCTTCAAAGTTTAAAAAAGGATTCAACATAGCTAAAAGAATCAAAATTCTTATATTTATTATAATCACATTAAATGGATTCAGGCAACTTGCTTAAATTAACATATATTTTAAGAACTATTTTATTTTGATGATAGTAAGATAGGAATTACAGATGATACCAATTTACAAAGGAATATTATATGAGGAAAAGATGTATGACATAAAGGGCACTACTTCTTTGATAGATAAATATCTGAAATTGTTCACATTTAAATTTTCATAAATTATGACCGCTCAAAGATTCATTGGTAAAGTATACTATATTTTGAAAAATTATACTCGAGGTTATTAGTTATATATTTCTAAAATTCAAAATACCTTTCATTTATCTGTCTGCCTCTCATGTTCAAATGCTTTTGAAACTGCTTACCAAAAACATGAATTTTTTCTTACAGTCATACTCATGATAAATTTTCACAGAAGAGCAACAATAAAGAAAATAATTTTATTGCCACTGTCACTGTTGAAAATATGGATTTCCTTTAACAATTATCTAGGCAAGGCTCTGAAAGAACTGTTAGCAACTATGGTAAATTCACAGACAAGGTTAACACAGATCTTGAAAAAATAAACAAAATGTAAATACTGTTGAATTCAGAGTCATGTATTTCTGGTTCCTTTTGATAAAATCTAATCACTGGATGCAATCATTATATAAACAGGAAAGACACCCAACCTGAGGTAATGTGATAGATGCCAAATTTTATTCTGATAAGACAAAATAGCATACACACTCAATGTGGTCATACTGTAACACAAGAATTCAAGATTTATTATTGAAATGTTGACAGCAATGAATGTTCAAAACATTCTGTATATTTTGTGTTTATTTGTAATTTCTACACATTCAGTTGGAAAAAATGCTCTCTGCTAAGATTTTATAAACAAAATTAATTATTTGTAATAGCTGACCTTTGAAATTCTATAGCATTTGGCTGTGTTTTATTATTGATGCATTATATTAAGTTTTCCAATTCTCCATATGTTATCGCAATTGCCATGTTTTAATTGAACTCTCTACCGAGAACATAATATTACTTTTTAAGTATCTAAAGTTCTATCATTTAAAGCTGAATTAATAATAACTTCAGTACAGGCCATCTAAATATATGACCATCATTCTTTGGACACTAAGGATTGATGGGAGAGATGAAAGTGAAAAATCTGGACGGTAGACATGCTTTGTCAAACTTGAAATTCCAAGTGTTCCTTTGACATCTTTGAACCCCACAGATTCCCAAGGCCCTAGACGTAAGTTTCTCTTACTCTAATCAGTTTACTTCCTGATGTAGGAAACGTTATGTGCTCTGTTTACTCTTCTATATTCTAGACAAGATATACCCCACCTGATCCTCAATGTAATGATTTTCATCTTGCTACAGTCTACAATATTTTTCAATAACCCAATAATACAGTCTAGGGAAATCAAAAGTTACTTCAACTTTTAGCCAAAACATAGTCTGCTATCTACTATGCCTATAAGTCATTTACTCTCTTGAACTGAATTCAGATAGGACCTTCAATAGTCTGAAATCTTCTCTTCCCTTAATTGTTAGTATAAGTGAATAGTAAACTGCTGACAGATTTATCTGTCTAATGCCATTTATCCATATCTTATGTTATTTCATAACTCTTTAGAGAAAATATTTCTATTATTGTGGAATAAATAGAAGATAATCATTAATAGGATTAAATAGAAATAATATCTACATCAGTGCAAACACATGAATTGTATTCTAGAAGGATAATAAAGGGCATTTTGCTTACTATAGAGTGTTGATATATACATATTATAATAATAATAATAAAAGGAAATCCTATATAATTCTTATATAATAAAAATTTGGATAGAAAATAGTAAGGTTTCCATATTGGGTCACAATCTTATTGTATCTAATATTCAAGTCGTCCATCCAGTTACCTTTTCAAGAAGCAAAACTAAATATCACTAACATAGCTGCAATGTGGTATAAGATTGTGTTGTTGCTATTACTCAACCCTTTCAGGTCAATTCAACTAAGAATAAATATTAAATAAACAGTATGGCATAGTGAATACTAAAACCATATTCTTTGCATTTTTTTGTTTTATATAATGTAAATGAATAAAAGATTTGTACTTTTGTGGGTAGAAATAAGTATGACATTAGACACTAAGAACCTGAATGCCTGTAGATAATATATCATAATAGTCCTACAATAAATTTACACACACTTATTTTTTGTTCTCTGAAATTAATCTTAATCATTAGTGTTCATAATTTTATTTTTCTTCCCAGTCATTGTTTTTTGTTTGTTTCCATATTATGATGATTAAGTTGAAATTTCCACAAACTAAATAATTATGAGCTATACAAAAACCACCAACTTATTGCAAGTAAACTATCACAAGCAGGTCTTTATAGTCACAAACTAGAATATAGCACAAATAAAGTGCCCATGGAATATATTTTGAAATTCAAAAAACATTCTACTGCTTTAGCAGCCATAGTTCTCTTAAATGTTCAATTTTTAAAATATCCAATGACTTATTTAAAAATCATAAATTATTTTAAATATTTGAAATAACTGTTTAAAGCAAAGTTATATTTAGGAATTTTTAATTTAAACATAGCAAACATTAGTGGTAAAAACTCTTCTTTTTCAATGTTTCTAACAATTTTCTTCTGTACCAACTTTCCCTTTTGGTGACAGATACTGTGCCAACAATAAATGTTGCCTGTTTGGGAAAGTTAGAGCAATAAAAGATTTAAGTCACCAAAAGGTTGAATGCTAACTTTAATTTAGTTCCATTTATTTAAATAGCTGCATTATAGCTGACAACATTTTGTGACATATACTGAGTATAACGATTCATTTATTTTTTCTGCTCTAGTAACTGCACCATAAATTATCATTAAAGTCCACCAAAAACTCAGTAAGAAATCATCCATGGCATATTAATCTACATTTTAGTAATAGACAAATTTCAATGTCTAGGTATAAATTTTCTGCTTCATTTTCATAATGCCCATGAAGCCTCAGTATATACATGAGATTCCAATTTTTTTTTAGATAAAAGATATTCAACAGCTTAAATATGTGAAAATATAAAAGACCTTTGTGGGCCTTGGTATGTGACTCAGTAGTGAAATACCTACTTTGAATGTGTGGGGACCTAGGTTCACTCACATGAAAAACTGGAATAAAATAAAATGTAGCCTTTATACTTTTTATGTCATGCTGTCTTTTGATAGATGAGCACAATAATTGCTAATTAACTTTGAAAAAAATAAGGGCTAGAGTGATAGTACAGTGGTTGAGTCCTTGCCTTGCATGTGGATGACACCAGTTCAATCTCTAGTGCTGGATATGATACCCCAGGCACAACCAGGAGTGAGAGAGCCAAGAGTACCAGACCAGGAGTAATCCCTGAGTGGTACTGGGTAGGGTCCAAGCCCCATTCCCAAATCATAATAACAATATATTTTTAAAAATATGTGCAAGAACAGAAAACTGATAAAAAAAAAGGTTGAGGAGAGACAAAGAAAGGCAGAGAAAGAAAGAGAAGGAGTGACAAAAAACGCAAAGATAGGTGAATGGATTATGGTAGTTTGAAAATTAAGAATATAAGATATAATGGCATTTAAAATCATAGGTAAAGTATGTTATTAAAATAAAAAATATTGAAAGGAAACATATTAACATATAATCTTTTTCATGGGTAAATAGACATAAAATCTAACTTGTCATAAAGTATTACCTAAAACTTGTGAATTTTAGTTGAGAAAATCAATAATAACCTAATATTCACTGCCATCCCATTTTTCGTTGATTTACTCGAGCGGGCACCAGTAACGTTTCTGTTACACTCAGCCCTAAGATTTTAGCAGCCTCTCCTTACTCATCTTTCTCAACGATTGGAGGCTCTTTCAGGGTCAGGGTAATGATACCTATCGTTACTGTTTTTGGCATATCAAATATGCCACGGATAGCTTGCTGGGCTCTGCCGTGAGGGCAGGATACTCTCGGTAGCTTGCCAGGCTCTCTGAGAGGTATGTATATATCTCTTACTGTATTTGGGACATGAATACACCACGAGGAGCTTGCCAGGTCATCTTTTGAAAATACATGACTGCCTAGAATACCAGCCACAACCCCTGATTTATCTTTTGGAACTGTTCCAGACCAAGAAATGAGGTTTTACTCAATGTTTTGGGGTATTAGAAGAGTTTTATTGAACTAAATACATAATAACTGGCCAAACCACTCACAAAAGAGGAAATGTAAATAAATTATGTGAATATAAAGGTTAGCTCTCTTGCTACAGTGAAGTTGAAAACAATAATATGTCCCTTTTTATTACTATATTATGAAAAGAAAAAGTGAAGAAATAAAAAAAAATAAGAAAGAGGAAGTGGAAAGAAGGGGAAAAAAGAAAGTGTTAAGAGAAAGAAAGAAGGAAAATGCATGATGGAAGTCCACAGGCTAGAGAAAATGGTTTGCATGCCAGAACCCTTAGTTCGATCTGTGCACCATATAACATTCTAAGTAGACACACAGTATCACCAGGTTTGGCTCCAGACACAAAAAAGAATATTTGGCAATTTCTTACCAAATTCTATTCCATGATGCTAACAGCCATAGATAGTGACAAATCTAGCACAAAATTTTGCAGGGTACACAATGTATTTCATGCACATTTATTTACCTAAATTTTCCAAATTCATGTTTCCGAAACAGTTTTTTATAAACATTTTGTGCAGAAGGTTATAACATTATATATAAAAAAGAAAAGTTTTAAGAACTCAAAATCAGTATTTCTCAACCAGGCACGATGTGGCCCCATTCTGGTATTCTGAGGACTCAAAGGTGAAAATTCTATACATGGGGATTGTGGCATGAGAATGGAAACATTAAGAGATCGTGAGGACGCGGCCGCCGGGACTTGGGACCCTTGCCGCCTCCACTTCCCGCGTCCCAGCGCCCCGGGCTTTCCCTTCCGCCCAGCTCCCTCCAACCCGGCCTTTTCCCAGGTAATCAGGAGACTCCCAGCCACGCCTCCCGAGTGCGCCCCTGGTTCCCACGCGGCCGCCGGGACTTGGGACCCTTGCCGCCGCCACTTCCCGCGTCCCACCGCCCCGGCTTTCCCGGGACCATTGTCCCAGGAGCCCCTGCTAGGAAGAAACGGGGGCGTGGCCTGAAAGGGGCGTGGTCTAAAAAGGGGCGTGGCCTCCTGCCAGAGCGGCCGCCACTAACGCGGCCGCAGATATTATTTCCTACCTTAGCACATTAGGTATGGTCTTCTTGCTTTGAAAATCGGTTTAACACATTTCATACACTTATGTGACCTAGCCTATTAGCTCTAAGTTTAGAAAAATTATCACTGAATAAGAGAAGCTTAGCAAAGCTTTTGTAAAGACAACTTAGTCTTAAGTCTTCATTAAAGCCCCAACATCAATCACAAAGAAAAGGCTGAGTGTAAGGAAGACTTCTAGAATAGGAATAAAGCTGCCATCAGAAATAGCACAAACAGAGCCCCTCCTTCTCTCAGCAAGAGGTAGGAGGAATAAACACCTACAAAGTTCCAATCCTATACTTCCATAACAATATGAAGAAGCAGCGAAAATCCCCTCCACGAAGAGAGGGAGAAGAAAAGATACTAGAAAACTCAAAAGAGGCTCCCAACATCTACGACCTCTCAGATAAACAATTCAGAGAGGAAATCTGGAGGAGAGTCGACCTACTCCAAACAAATATGGAACAGACATCCAATAAATTAAGGGAGGAGATGAATGAAGCGCTGGAACGGTCTATCAAGAAAATACAGGAAGAAATGAGAGCAGAAATGAGAGCAGAAATTTCAAACCTTCGAACGGAAGTCTCACAAATAAAGGAATCGGTAGATGAAATAAAAATCTCACTAGAAGCCCTCAACAGTAGAATGACTACAGCCGAAGACAGAATCAGTGATCTGGAAGATGAGCTGCAGAAAGCTTATAGACAGCAACAAATCATGGCCAAAGACCTCAAAATGGCTATAGAGCGAATCAGAGCCCTGGGGGATGACTTAAAGAGGAACAACATAAGAATCATTGGAGTACCAGAACCGCAGGGAAGCAACCCCAATGAAAAAAACACAGTCAAAGATATCATTGCTAAGAAATTCCCAGAGCTGGAGAAGGCAGGCATCCAGATACAAGGAGTCCGAAGAGTACCAGCAAAAAGAGACCCGAATAAAAAGACCCCAAGGCATATCATAGTCAGAATGGCGGATACCATGGATAGAGACACAATTCTGCAAGCAGCAAGGTCAAAGAAGGAAATCACATACAAAGGAGCACCCCTCAGATTTACGGCCGATCTGTCAGAAGAAACCCTCCGAGCCCGAAGACAATGGTGGGACATAGTGAAAAAACTCAACAAAATGAATGCGTCACCAAGAATACTTTATCCGGCTAAACTCTCACTCAAACTCGAAGGAACCATACACTACTTCTCGGATAAACAACAGCTCAGGTCCTTCATAGACTCAAAACCAATCTTGAAAGAAGGTCTAAAGGGGCTACTGTAAGACAAGGAGGAGCCCCATAAGAATAACAAATCCCACAGAAAGATGACACAAAACCACATCACAATAATCTCTCTCAATGTCAATGGCCTAAATGCACCTATCAAGAGACACAGAGTGGCTAAATGGATCCGGAAATTAAACCCAACATTCTGTTGCCTGCAAGAAACACACCTGAACAAACAGAGTAAACATAGACTCAAAGTCAAAGGATGGAAAACAATCCTCCAAGCAAACAACCCCCTTAAAAAAGCTGGAGTGGCCATCCTGGTATCCAACAACATAGATTTTAGGATGAAAAAGATCAAAAGGGACAGCAAAGGTCATTTTCTGTTTATCAAGGGATATGTACAACAGGAAGAAATCACACTCTTAAATGTATATGCTCCTAACGAACGACCGGCTAAATATTTAAAACAACTCCTAACAGACTTCAAAGAGGACATCACTAACAGCACAATTGTAGTTGGAGACTTCAATACGGCCTTATCGCCTCTAGATAGATCCACAAGAACAAAACTCAACAAGGAAACACTGACTCTGAAAAAAGAAATAGAAGAGAGAGGCCTAATAGACCTATACAGGGCCTTACACCCCAAAAAGAAAGAATACACATTCTTTTCCAGTGCACACGGAACATTTTCTAAAATAGACCATGTACTGGGCCCCAGAACATACCTCAATAGAATCGGAAAAATAGAAATTGTATCAACCATTTTTTCAGACCACGATGCGCTGAAGATAGAAGCTAACCACTCACAAACACGGAAAATCAAATCAAACACCTGGAAACTAAACAATTCAATGTTGGCCAATGAGTGGGTCAGGAAGGAAATCAAGGAAGAAATCAAAAGATACTTAGAAACTAACGAGAATGAAGACACGAGCTACCAAAACCTATGGGACGCAGCTAAAGCCGTGTTAAGGGGAAAATTTATAGCTCTCCAAGCATTCCTCAGGAAGGAAGAAAGGACCCACATAGATAGCTTGACTTCACGACTCAAGACCTTAGAAAAGGACCAGAAAAAGGACTCCAAACCAGACCGAAGGAAAGAAATAATAAAAATTAGAGCAGAAATTAATGACATCGAAACCAAAAAAACAATCCGAAAGATCAATGAAACAAAGAGTTGGTTCTTTGAGAAAATAAATAAGATTGATAAACCGCTAGCAAGACTCACAAAGAAAGAAAGAGAGAAAACTCTAATAAATCGAATCAGAAATGAAAAGGGGGACATCATAACAGAAACCAGTGAGATTCAAAAGATCATTAGAGACTACTTTGAAGGTCTTTACGCCACAAAAAAGGAGAACCTAAAAGAAATGGATGGATTCCTTGATTCCTACAATCTCCCAACACTGAAGAAAGAAGACCTGGAATACCTGAATAGACCCATCAATGTTAAGGAA
Organism: Sorex araneus; assembly: GCF_027595985.1. Taxonomy (NCBI): domain Eukaryota; kingdom Metazoa; phylum Chordata; class Mammalia; order Eulipotyphla; family Soricidae; genus Sorex; species Sorex araneus. The sequence continues at coordinate 60,290,952 of NC_073302.1, read as the reverse complement.
ATTGAAACTGTAATCAAAAACCTCCCCAAAAACAAAAGCCCAGGCCCAGATGGTTTCACTGGCGAATTCTTCCAAACATTTAAAGAAAACCTATTGCCTGTTTTCCTCAAACTTTTCCAGGAAATTGAAAAAACAGGAACTCTCCCAAACAGTTTCTATGAAGCACACATCTCCCTAATACCAAAAGCAAACAAAGACACCACTAAGAAAGAAAATTACAGACCAATTTCCCTGATGAACACCGATGCGAAGATCCTCAACAAAATACTAGCAAATAGGATCCAACAACTCATCAAAAAGATCATACATCACGACCAAGTGGGATTCATCCCAGGGATGCAAGGATGGTTTAACATTCGGAAATCAATCAACATAATCCAGCATATCAACAAAAGTAAAGACAAAAACCATATGATCATATCAATAGATGCAGAGAAAGCATTTGACAAGATCCAACATCCTTTCATGATGAAAACCCTCGCCAAAATGGGATTTGGAGGAACTTTCCTCAAGATAGTCGAAGCCATCTATCACAAGCCTACGGCAAGCATTATCCTCAACGGGGAAAAACTAAGGGCCTTTCCTCTGAGATCGGGCACAAGACAAGGATGCCCACTCTCACCACTCCTCTTCAATATAGTACTGGAAGTACTTGCAATAGCTATTAGACAAGAAAAAGAGATTAAGGGCATCCAGATAGGAAGGGAAGAAATCAAACTCTCACTATTTGCAGACGACATGATACTATATCTAGAGAAGCCTAAAACCTCTACTAAGAAACTCTTAGAAACAATAGACTTATACAGTAAAGTTGCAGGCTACAAAATCAATACCCAAAAATCCATGGCCTTCATATATGCAAACAATGAGGCAGAAGAAAGGGACATGAAAAAAGCAATCCCATTCACAATCGTGCCCCAGAAAATCAAGTACCTCGGAATCAGCTTAACCAAGGAAGTAAAAGACCTTTACAAAGAAAACTACAAAACGCTACTCCATGAAATCAAAGAGGACATGAGGAAATGGAAACATATACCCTGCTCGTGGATAGGGAGAATCAATGTTTTCAAAATGGCAATACTCCCTAAAGCATTATACAGATTCAATGCGATCCCTATAAGTATACCCATGACATTCTTCAAAGAAATGGATCAAGCAATCCTAAAATTCATATGGAATAACAAACGTCCAAGGATAGCTAAAACAATTCTTGGGAAAAAGATGATGGGAGGCATCACCCTCCCCAACCTCAATCTTTACTACAAAGCAGTAACAATTAAAACAGCATGGTACTGGAACAAAGGCAGAGCCGTAGACCAATGGAACAGGGTGGAATATCCCTACACACAACCCCAAATGTATGATCATCTAATCTTTGATAAGGGAGCAAGAGATGTGAAGTGGAGCAAGGAAAGCCTCTTTAACAAATGGTGCTGGCACAACTGGACAACCACATGCAAAAAAATGGGTTTAGACCTTGATCTGACACCATGCACAAAAGTCAGATCAAAATGGATTAAAGACCTCAACATTAGACCACAAACCATAAGGTACATTGAAGACAAGGTCGGCGAAACTCTCCACGATATTGAAGATAAAGGTATCTTCAAAGGTGACACGGAACTAAGCAATCTAGTAAAAACAGAGATCAACAAATGGGACTACATTAAACTAAAAAGCTTCTGCACCGCAAGAGATACAGTGACCAGAATCCAAAGACTATCCACAGAATGGGAAAGGATATTTACACAATACCCATCAGATAAGGGGTTGATATCAATGGTATATAAAGCACTGGTTGAACTCTACAAGAAGAAAACATCCAACCCCATCAAAAAATGGGGCGAAGAAATGAACAGAAACTTTACCAAGGAAGAAATACGAATGGCCAAAAGGCACATGAAAAAGTGCTCTGCATCACTAATCATCAGAGAGATGCAGATCAAAACAACCATGAGATACCACCTCACACCACAGAGACTGGCACACATCCAAAAGAACAAAAGCAACCGCTGTTGGAGAGGATGTGGGGAGAAAGGGACCCTTCTACACTGCTGGTGGGAATGCCGGCTAGTTCAGCCCTTTTGGAAAACAGTATGGACAATTCTCAGAAAACTAGAGGTTGAGCTCCCATTTGACCCAGCAATACCACTGCTGGGAATATATCCCAGAGAGGCAAAAAAGTACAATCGAAACAACATCTGCACATGTATGTTCATCGCAGCACTGTTTACAATAGCCAGAATCTGGAAAAAACCCGAATGCCCTAAAACGGATGACTGGTTGAGGAAACTTTGGTACATCTATACAATGGAATACTATGCAGCTGTTAGAAAAAAGGAAGTCAAGAATTTTGTAGTTAAGTGGATGGGCATGAAAAGTTTCATGCTGAGTGAAATGAGTCAGAAAGAGAGAGACAGACATAGAAAGACTGCACTCATCTATGGTATATAGAATATCAGAGTGGGAGACTAATACCCAAGAACCGTAAAAATAAGTACCAGGAGGTTGACCCCATGGCTTCGCGGCTGGCCTCACGGTCCAGGGAAAGGGCAACTCAGAGAAGTGATCACCAACTACATTGTAGTTGAAGGCCATGTGGGGGAAGGGAGTTGCGGGCTAAATGAGGGCTAGAGACTGAGCACAGAGGCCACTCAACACCTTTATTGCAAACCACAACAGCTAATTAGAGAGAGAGAACAGAAGGGAATGCCCTGCCACAGTGGCAGGGCGGGGTGGGGGGAGATGGGATCGGGGAGGGTGGGAGGGATGCTGGGTTTACTGGTGGTGGAGAATGGGCACTGGTGAAGGGATGGGTTCCCGAACTTTGTATGAGGGAAGTATAAGCACAAAAGTGTATAAATCTCTAACTGTACCCTCACGGTGATTCTCTAATTAAAAATAAATAAATTATAAAAAAAAAAGAGATCGTGAGGAAGCTGCCACATTTATGTAAACCTACATTTTCCCTCAAATTCAAGTTGCTTATCTAGCTTTCTTACCTGAAATTGGTCCAAATTGTCTGTCACAAAGCTCCAGTATCAAAACCATATGCTTACAAAATGAAAATTCCCTTAGTCCAAGAAGCTGGACTTCTGATATTCTGTACAGATAATCAATCTATTGAGAGAAAAAGATCACAATTTCATTTTCCTAAGCATTTAAAAGAAAAACTATTTGTGTTTTGGATTCCATTTTATATCAGTTTGAAGGCAATAATTTATGGTGGTGAAATAAATGAAGGTGTGATATAAACTAGACCAGATAAAATATATAAAAACTATAGGTTATATCGCAGGTTGATATTACACTATTTATATTTAGATGTTCATTATATATATATATATATATATATTTGCTTTTTGGGTCACACCCGGCGATGCACAGGGGTCACTCCTGGTTCATGCACTCAGGAATCACCCCTGGCGGTGCTCAGGGGACCATATGGGATGCTGGGAATTGAACCCAGGTCAGCCGCGTGCAAGGCAAACTCCCTACCCGCTGTGCTATCACTCCAGCCCCATAGATATACTTTTAAATGAACATTATTGTTCTACTGAAAAACAAGTACTGAAACACATTTCTTAAAAATCTTAGTTGCTTTCCATTTTCTACTAGTCTACTCACAAAGTTAGGTTACTTAAGATGGGACTATTTTTAAATAAGCAAAAATAGCATATTACGGGCTGGAGCGATAGCACAGCGGGTAGGGTGTTTGCCTTGCACGCGGCTGACCCGGGTTCGAATCCCAGCATCCCATATGGTTCCCTGAGCACCGCCAGGAGTAATTCCTGAGTGTAGAACCAGGAGTAACCCCTGTGCATTGCCCCGGGTGTGACCCAAAAAAAGCAAAAAAAAAAAAAAATAGTATATTACTTGCCATAAATATTTTTAGCCAACTTCTAATTGCTCCAAATTCCATTTCTGCAATTATTTAATCTTACAAATTTATTTTGAATGCCTTTTACCTCAGTGAATTCTAGGTAAAGAAGTATATCACATACCAGACTGTGTGCTCTTTTATGCCACAGATCATCTCCAATTAACCTTTCTCTTTCAAGTATTTAGCGCAGTGTGTGACCTCTAGTAATATCTGGGGAAGCACAATATCACATGAAAACCTGGAAAAATAAATTAGTGATGTCAGCTATGGAAATAAAAGGTACCCTTTTCTGTGTCTCTAACAAAATAGACCAGAGTTTATGAAAAACACAGTCGCATATTTATTTGTATATTTTGAGATTAAATGTTAACATTAAAACACACTGATCCCATTTTAATAGTCCCATAACCAATATTTAATTTTTTCAAATAAATATAATTAATATTGCATTTTGCTGTAACATAAATGGAACTAGTGTCATGTTAAGAGAAATAAATATGATTGAGAAAGTCAAATATGAGATGAATCTCTTTCATATATGGAATATAGAGACAGATTTGGAAATAGACAAAAGTTAATGACAATAAACCCTGAGATATTGCTAATAGAACTGAGTTTGCCAGTCTTGGGGGACTGAGCTTCAGGAGGGAGGGGTGAAGGAGAATAGACCTTTGACAGTGGTGGGGCGATATTGATTTTTGATTGTAGATGTGACATAGTAACATTGTGTGCCTAAAGCATAAATACTGTTGTAAACCATGTTACATCAATTTTTAAAATACATAAATTCACAGTATTTTCTGCCAATGAACAAGAAAAACACACATAAAACTCAGGTCCAGGTGTGGAAAAGTGATTAGAATATAAAGTTCTATAGTGTGAAATGATATTCTAAACTACCAGCTGCCTGGCATTAATTATATGCAATTACTCTCAAAAGAACAATCTATATCCCGATGTTAGTAATTGAAGTTGCAATAGGCTGTATTGAAATAGAACCTTGACTTCAGAGAAAGTATCTCTGAACTTCAAGCGAGTCTACAGCTAAATTATGTGGATATTCCTACAATATAGACTCTGAATTGAAAGAAAGATTTTTCCACATAGGAAAGATACAGATACAGAGATACAGATTCAAACTAATAATGTTTACAGTTAGCCTAAGAAAATGTTTCAGTGAAAATAATAATTAAACAAATGACACTTAAATATTTCTAGCTTTGATTTATTTTTCCTAGACTTAATTATCAGGTAGCAAAGCATCAGCTGTGTTTGCTTTCCAATCTATATTTAGCTAAATGTTTTAATGTCATATTTTTAACTTTATAGACAGAAAAGCTAATCTCAGAAACATCTGTTACCATTTATACATATCTCCAGAACTTTTATTCATATCGCTAATAATGTTGAAACTAGGGCATGAATATAACATCTGTCAATATAATAATTGACCTAAACAATTTTTAGAACATTATACAGGGATACATTTATCACTTATGAAAAAAAGGCTAGTTTTATTCCAAATATCATACTGGGTTCCACCCCAAATAATGAGGAAAAGAAGAATACATTGAGGATAGTTAGGATAATTATCATTTAAATGAAACAAGAATGGTTGAGAAAACAAATTCTTGAGAAAAAAATCATATAGCTGGAGAGTGCAAATATAAGCATAGAACTGGTAGAAAGAGCATTTTGGATCTAAGAAACAGGAGAACTTCTATTTTACAGGAAGAATCATTGTAGTTGGAGTCTGGAAAATGTGTGAAAGGGTCATAAGATTGTAGGTGTCCTCTAAGATCTATTTTTCTTCTTTCTGTTCACAGATCATAATTTTCAGTGTTCCTTGAGGCTTCTCTTGGTACACTGCAGCACTGTTGTCCCATTGTTCATTGATTTGCTCAAGCGGGCACCAGTAACGTCCCCATTGTGAGACTTGTTGTTACTGTTTTTGGCATATCGAATACACCACGGGTAGCTTGCCAGGCTCTGCCATGCGGGTGGGATACTCTTGGTAGCTTGCCAGGCCCTCTGAGAGGGGCAGAGGAATCATACCCAGGTAGGCTGGGTGCAAGGCAAACGCCCTACCCGCTGTTCTATTGCTCCAGCCCAATTCAAAAATCTCTCTTGGTGATATGGATAAAATTGGAACATGATGGTAGTAGGAGTTATTGCTTCACTGTGTTGGGAGGAGACAGAGATCTTATATAATAGAGTCCTTAACATCAGTTAACTCCTAGAGGGAAATCATATTCTGAGCTTCTAGCAGAAGCTTAAGACAGACACCTAAAACTGAATCTTGGTGATTTATGCAGTTGTAACATGTACATATTATCCCAGTTCTTCGTGGGGACTTGAAGGGCCTGATACCTGACTGGCGGCCAGAGACAGAGACCAGAAACATTTTTGGGAATGATACAGACCTGGTGTGTCCATGGTGGTTTTTTTGGGAATGATTCGGACCTGGTGTGTCCATGGTGGTAGAGAGGGGCGGCATGGAACTCTCTGTTGCACCATTCCCTATACCACTCCCTCAGGAATAATTATAAATTATTCCAAGCTTTCAGATGCCATATTAAACTCCTCCTCCCCACAAAGGTCAAATAGTCAAAAAATAAGTCTATCACTAAACCATACTGTCACCTACAGGTAAAAGAAGTAGCTAATCTGTATCACTGTATCTAGATTCACAAATTCAACATATATATATATATATACTACATATACTATATATCATATTATATCATATATCATAGTATATATACTATACTATATGCACATATACATTGTATACCATATTATATAATATATAAGCTATAGTATATCTGTCACTGTCACTGTAATCCCGTTGCTCATCGATTTGCTGGAGCGGGCACCAGTAACGTCTCCATTTTGAGACTTGTTGTTACTGTTTTTGGCATATCAAATACGTCATGGGTAGCTTGCCATGTTCTGCCATGCGGGCAAGATACTCTTGGTAGCTTGCCAGGCTCTCCACGAGGGGCAGAGGAATCGAACTCAGGTTGGCCACGTGCATGGCAAACGCCCTACAGCTGTGCTATCGCTCCAGCCAAGCTATATTATATATTATATGTATATATACTGTCATATATATGTAGGTTTGGGGGCCACACCCAGTGATGCACAGTACTTACTCCCCACTGTGCTGAGGGAACACTCTTGGTAGGGCTGGGGCAGGGGAGGATATAGGATGAATGGGATCAAACCCAGATCAACAGTCTGCAAGGAAAGCACCTTACCCATCAGCCAGAATTCTTTAAGGAAAAGATAAATCTCTAAAAGTAATTACATAAAAAAATAGCCTAAATATGGAAGATATTCTGAATGAAATTAAATGTATCATGTAAACCTTAGCAAGCAGTCTCAATTTAATAAAGGAAATTATTCGCAAAATTAAACATAAAAATCACAGTGATAACACAAATTGAAGAGGAAACAGATGTTTTATGGGAAACAAAGAAACTCTGCAAGAGGTATGATACCATTTTTTCATTTTATTTTATTTTTGTAAAGTAGTTCACAATATTTGATTACATTTAATATTCGAACAACAATCCCAACCCCCTACACCTTCTGACCACCATCTTTCAGATGTTTCCATCCACAACCCCAATCCCTGCCCTAAAGCAGAACTGAAATAATTTATTTTGTATTGTTTGTTATGAATAAACCACTGAAAATGCTCCTAAAAACATTTCCTTAGAGGAAAGTGTGAAGATTGCTGTATTTCACCCAGGGTCCATTAAACCTTTCTATAAGAGATTACTAGGATCTTATAAAGGTTGAACCTAGTGTGTTTATACATACACATACATATATATTTTTAAAATATATTTCCCGGACTACAGCGGGTAGGGCATTTGCCTTGCAGGTGGCCAACCCAGTTTCAATCCCCAGCATTCCATATGGTCCCCCGAGCACCACCAGGAGTAATTTCTGAGTGCAGAGACAGGAGTAACCCCTGTGCATTGCCGGGTGTGACCCAAAAAGAAAACAAAAACAAAAACAAAAAACTATTTCCCTCTCAGATTGGTTGCCGTCTACTTTAAACCCTATCAAATGTGGTGTGCTACTCTTGGAATATGAGTGGTGTGAGGTATGACATGCCACAGCCACGTGGTACAGGAATAGGTTTACTCGTGGGAGGAATACTCCTTAATTATTCCCAGGTGTGGACCCAAGCCCAAAAATTAAAAAAAAAGAAATATTTGAATAATGGACATCCCAGATTTTACCAAAAGAGAAAAAGTGAAAGAGAGATGGGGAGAGAGAGAGAGAGAGAGAGAGAAGAGAGAGAGAGATTCTGGCTATTGTAAATAGTGCTGCAATGAACAGACAAGTGCAAATGTCATTTTTACTATATTTTTTTGCATCTCCAGGATATATTCCCAGAAGTGGTAGTGCTGGGTCAAATGGGAGCTCAATTTCTAATTTTTTGAAAAGTGTCCATATGGTTTTCCAAAAGGGCTGAACTAGTCGGCATTCCACCAGCAGTGAAGGATGGTCCCTTTTTCCCCACATCCTCGCCAGCACCAGTTGCTTTTGTTCTTTTGGATGTGGGCCAGTCTCTGTGTTGCAAGATGATATCTTATTGTTTTTTTTGACCTGCATCTCCCTGATGATGCAATGGAATACTATGCAGCTGTTAGAAATTATAAAGTCATGAAATTTGCATATAAGTGGATCAACATGGAGAATATCATGTTAAGTGAAATGAGTCAGAAACAGGTATAGACATAGAAAGATTGCATTCATTTGTGGAATATAAAGTAACAGAATGTGAGACTTACACCCAAGAATAGCAGAGATTTATACCAGGAGGATTGCTCCACAGCTTGGAAGCTGCCCTCACATGCTGGGTGAAAAGACAGCTTAAATAGAGAAGGGACCACCAAGTAAAGGGTGCTTGGAGGGCCCGCTCGGGATGGGAGGTGAAAGTAGACTATAGACGGACCACGATGGCCACTCAATACCTCTATTGCAAACCACAACATCCAAAAGGAGAGAGCAAAATGGAATGCCTGCCACAGAGGCGGGATGGAGTGGGGGGGGATGGGTGGGGGTGGTGGGAGGGATACTGGGATCATTGGTGGTGGGTAATGGGCACTGATGGAGGGATGGGTACTCGATCATTGTATGACTGAAACGAAAGCACGAAAGTTTGTAAGTCTGTAACTGTACCTCATGGTGATTCATGTAATTTTTTTAAATTAATTAAAAATATAACTAAATATTTAGTGGCACATGAATACAGAAAATAGAAGATAGATGATGGATGAATGGATATATACATATATGTGTGTGTGTGTGTGTGTGTGTGTGTAGTGTAGTGTAGTGTACTACTACTTAGTCATAAGAAAACATACCCTGGATCTGAAGTAATTATAAAGGGGTTAAAGCGCTTGCATTGCACATGGTCCACCTTGATATTCAAATCAAGGAACTGTATATCCCTGGCACCATATAAGGTTCCCCAAGCATTGCAAGCAGTGATTTCTGAGCAGAGACAGGAGGAAGCCAGGAGCACTGCTAGCTATGAGCAAAAAAAAAAAAAAAAAAAAAAAAGCCTGTGTTTTGAAACAACCTGTATGGAACTTGGGTGATGATAAATGAAGTAAGTCAGAAGAAAACTGACACATACCAGTCTCATACGATATCATTTGCATGTGGCAATAGAGAAAGAGAACTAAAGCAAGGAATTAGGGGTTTCATATACACAAAGCAAGTGTTCTAGTACTGAGCTAATTTCCAGGCACTGGAGGACCTAGTCTTTGTACTTTGACAGTATGTCTAGTAATATGTAAGCATAGAGCTTTTAAATACACTTAAATCTTAAATATAATGAGTATTAGGCAGAAAGTGCTTCCCAGACAGGTTCTAGATATAATATAACTAAGTTTTTTTCTTTTAAGGACACACATAGTTCATCACTTGATAAAGAAACACATGCTTAGTTTTAAGTAGCTAGTGAAGGCTCCCTAAATATGATGACAGAGTAAACTCTTTAACTCTGCTGCGCTTTCCTAATTTTTAGCATAATGAGTATTTCATGATGATCCATACCATAACCTGTGAAATTCATGAAATTTCCAAGCAGTCAGGTGAGAAAATCAGTGGGAGCTGTGGGGAATTTATACATTAAGAAAAATAATATGTGTGAAAAGAAGACTGAACAGACCTGCTGAAATTCACATGAAAACTAATCTGAACACTCTTGCTAAAGAGGTTTTTTTTTTGCCATTTAATTTATAGCAACTATTATGGGTTTTTTTTTTGCCAGATAACACTTTTTTTCCCTACTAAAGTCTATGGCAGCATCAGACATAAATATTCCGTGATTAAAAAAATAAGCATAGAGTTTGTGTTACTGGCATAAAATGTGGTACTGACATTTTCATCCACCAGGGGTGTTGTGATGACATCAGTAATCACAAGGAAATCAGAAAATGCATGTTTGCTCAGTAAGCCTCAGCAGTCTTTCCAAAGTTATTTAAAGACTGTACCTAAAGATAGTGATTTAACGTATGCATCAATAGAAGGTGTACTGATATCAAACTCTGAAGCACAGCATTTTATTTAGCTTAAGAGACCATTTGTATAAATTAATTTTGCACATTTTTAATTTCAAGTTTTCATGGGCACTTTAGGAAGATAAAGTGAATTTTTTGCTTACAAGTATATGCCACTAAAAATAAAATATCACCTGTGGTGTAACTTAGAAAGGGCCTATAATTGATCCATCACACTTTTTAGTTTTCTGAGAACTGGAAGCAAGCCTTGAGCACAGAGCCCAGAACAGCTAACAAGCACTGTCGAGTGTGCTTCAACTCACATCCCCCTGAATCCCCCCCAGAAAAAATGAGAAAAAAGAGAAATAAATAAAATCTTGAGCATTTAAGTGAATTTTATACAATGGCACTAGGTAATTTAAGTAAATGGGTTTCTCTAACATGATAAAATATTGCCATTAAAATATAGAAAAAGGCCGCTCTGCCAAGATGTGACCCGAGTAGCCGCACATGTGCAGCCTCTCCGTTGCTGGATGACCATGATCCCGGAGGCCAGCTAAACTACTTTTGGTACCAGCAGCTTCTTGCAGAAATGTATCTAGACTGTGAACTAAACAATGGCCCCATGCCGCCCCAGGAGGGGAAAGGTTTTTCCTCTCTTGGCTTTTTCCTTTCTGGGGCGGGGTTGGGGAGTAGGGGGAAGACGTGGCGAACACCATCTTATAAGGAGGTACGAGCTTTCAATGATGCAATTTCTGGCAAAAACTTCCCTGGACTTAGTTACTAAAATACAGAAATCCAAAACCTCATATCTCTTCATTCTCAGCAATGGAAAACAAATTATCAAATGCTTCCTTCTCAGCAGGTCTGATTTTGGGGGGGAAACTCCAAACAATAATAGTGAGTTTTTTGTGGCAATATTGAAAGTAATCAAAATAAAGAGAAAGTAAAGTGAAAATTATCAGCTACACAGGTTGGGGGCGTGGAAGAGGAGGTGTACTGGGGTTCTTGGTGGTGGAATATGTGCACTGGTGAAGGGATGGGTGTTCGAGCATTATATAACTGAGACTTAAGCCTGAATGCTTTGTAACTTTCCACAGGGTGATTCAATTAAAATAAATAAATAAATAAATGAATAAAAACTAAAAAAATAATAAAATAAAATATGGAAAAAAAAGAAAATTTCAAAACAGCACCCGTCAACAATGAATGTCAGATAGTGTAGTAATATTATTTGAATTCATTTTAAAAGTTACATAATAAATGGGCCTAAGATAAAGTACAGTTGTAAGATGTATGTGGCTGACCTGAGTTTGGTACCCAGAACACCATATAGTTCCTGGAGACCTCCAGGAGTGATCCCTGGGCACAGAGTCCCTAATTCATAAATAACATAAAAGTTTTATATTAAAGAAAAACTAGCAATAGACATTCTTGCTTTAATTTAGATTTTATATCTAGTTGTGTAAGGGTCTAGTCGGGCTCTGTGCTTGGGACTCAGTTTGCTTGAGGAACCGTATAATGTCAGGGATCAAACCTGTACTTCCCATATGCAAGCAAGTGCAACCTAAGAATAAAGGCTTTTGCTTTGTTATTGTTTGGGGTCACATTCAGCTGTGCTCAGGTATTACTCCTAAGTCTGTGCTCAAGGGATCATTGCCAGAGGTGCCCAGAGACCATATGCAGTATTAGGGATAGAACCAGTATTGGCTCCATGCAGGATAAGTATGTTAACCCCTATACTATATTTACAGCCCACCCAAAAAAAATCTAGTTTGTGCACTAATTAGAGTTCAAAGATTGTTTACAGTATAAACAAAGAGTGGTCTCATTTTTTCCACTGTGTCCAGGGATCATTTATAGTGCTGCTTGTTGGATCTTTTGTGTTGGGAATCTAACTTAAGGTGGCATCCTGCAAGACAAACACCTTGTCCACTGTACTATCTCTCTGGCCTCTCCAGACAAATTTTTACAATTCTTTTTTTTTTAATTTTTAAAAATTTTTAGTAGTACAGTTATAAACTTATGAACTGTCATGTTTGTATTTGGTTTACATCCCTCTCCCAGTGCCCATTCTCCTCCACCAATTTTCCCAGTATCCCTCCCAAATTTTTACAATTCTTACAAAAAATATGTATGGGCTAGAGTAGTAGCACAGTGGGTAGGGCTTTTGCCGTGCACATGGCTGACCTAGGTTCGATTCACAGAATCCCATATGGTTCCCCGAGCACCACCAGGAGTAATTTCTGAGTGCAGAGCCAGAAGTAACCCCTGTGCTTCACCGGTTATGATCCAAAAAGCAAAAAAAAAAAAGTCTCTATATGTGAAAGATATATTTTCCAATGTTAAATATTAAAATATTACTTAACCATTTCTATTATTTTTGCTTGTATTCTACATATTTTCAATTAGCCTGAATTCAGACTATGAGAAACTATCATTCTATGCAATTCTGTCATTTTGAAATATCCTTGTATGCAATTGAGTCAATTGAACTAAAATATAGCTGGACCTATTAGCTAATTAAAACACAGATTCTTATATTTTAATTAAAAAATAGCTTTATCTGATATCCCACTCTGGTTTGCAATCTAATTCATTTAAAAATCTAATAGTCTGTCTTCAAATATATCCATATTCTGACTACTTCTTAACAATTGTACACTCCCTTTTCTAGTCCAACTCATAATGTGTTCTTAATTGCACTATGTCATTCCTATCTTAAGTGGTTATCATGTTTTCTAGACTTCATATCCTACACTCAATTATCTACCCAACAACTAATTGATTTTTTTCCCAGTTTGTCATATTAGATTTTTTCTCTACACAAAGCTCTTTTATGATTCTATCTTAGAAAAACAATATTCCATGTCATGAACTGATCATTAGGTTTCATGAATTCTTTGCATTAAAGTTCTCCAAAGAAAAATATCCATTATATTTGACAATATTGAAAGAAGATTAATTATTGTAAGCAATTGATGCAGTATTATGAAGATTAAGAAGTCCAAATTTAGACTTGGCAACTTAAAGATCTATGAGAACCACTGGTATAGTTCTACTGAGGGCCAAAGAATCAAAAGCTGGAATGCTGATTACATAAATTTCAGTTCAATTGTAACTCTGGAGACAAGTGAAGGTTTTACTTAAAGACAGGCAAGATAAGCCAAATAGTACAGGTATGGTAATTGCCTTGAACATGGCTGCCCTGCATTCAGTGTTTAATATGTCATATTATATGGTCCGCTTAGCACCACCAGGAGTGGTCTTTCAGCCCAGAGCCAGAAGTAAGCACTGAGCAGCCAAGTGTGATCTAAAGAACAACAAATAAACAAACAAAACATACATTCAAGCTGAGAATATCATTTCTCAGTCTTTTTGCCCAACCAAATGTTCAATTTATCAATGAACAAGAAAGAGATCTTTCCACAATTGAGGACAATCTTCTTTATTTGTTATATAGGTTGCAATGTCAATATTATCCAGAAACACCTTCACAGACAAATTCACAATACTGATTACACATTCTTTAGGCACTCCCTCATTGGGTAATGTTAGAACATAGAAATGACTAATACAGTTCTACATGCCTGCTTTCATTTAATTGCTGATATTTGATCTCCTAATTACTTTTACTTTTATCCTGTACTCCTTTTTGCTATTCTTAGTCAAGGTAAGATATGTTAATATTGCCGTACCAGGGCCTTTGGATTTTTCTGTGCCTAGCATGTTTTGACTTCTAATATCCAAATGGTCTGCTCCTTTACTTTATTTCTATCTCTGCTCAAGTATCAATCATTCCAAATGTATTATTTATTCTAAAATATAGTAACTGATCTCCTGTATGATTTCGATTCTTAGACATACTGCTACTTGACATTCTGAATTGGTTTGTTTTTGCTTTCTCCCACAAGAAGGTAACTCCAGTACAGCAGGTACAGAGATAAATTTTCTGTTGATAGCAGTATTCTTTACACTTAAATTACTCCACATGGTTAAAGTTATGTAACGTCTTGTTTTACTAATTAAAAATTAAATATGACCTCATATTTTATTAAGCAATGTATATTTCACTTTAGGGGATACTTCTGGTTATTCTATAAGTCAGAAATTTCAATTCTAAACATTTAAAATAAATTCTGCCTAGCATATATAAGACAAATTGGATACCAATATGGTAGTCATTGTTTCTAATATCATTATGAGAAATGTAGGAATTCCTCCTTCCTTTACTTTATTCCATTTTCTCATTTACAGAGAGAAGATAATGAGTATACGAACATAAGTAGTCAGTAGAAGGGTCACAGGCTTTTTTCTAATAAACCCAAAATATGATTCTTCACTTCAATATTCACAATCAAATTTCATACCTCAGCAGTGTCCAAGTAAAGATGTTGTAAGACTGATGTTCACTGAAGAGATTCCTACAATATCACAGATATGGAGCAACCCCAATGTCCAATGACAGGAGAAATATAAAGAAGTTGCCAGAGACATCACAGGGCTGCTTCTCCCTGAAGGGAGCATAACATGAAGCACCGACAGCCATACCACTGGACTCCGAACCAGGCTGTTTTCACTCAGGGAACCCCAGAGAGGGGCAGGTGAGAGCCCTCCTCGCCCCAAGGTACTCAGCCCCAGCAGCTGACCTCACAACCCAACCACGGCCATGCACCTGGCCGCATCCCATATGCTTGGGCCAAGCCTCACACATGAGTGAAGTCCCACAGAACCCAAGAAATGCGGAACTTTGTGACCTTGGATTCTGGGCTCAGTGGGACCCGAAAATGGAGATCCTCTGCCCTTTTCCTCAGTTTCTGATGACCCAGGGGTCACTCCCATAAGCCACCTCCTGCCGGTGCCAGATAGTCTCGTCATTGGCCAGTATCCATATCACACAGCTGCTTCTCCAAAGGGAGCATAAAATGAGGCCCCCATAGCCATGCCACCGAACTCCACGCCAGGCTTTTTTCACTCAGGGCGCCCCATGGGGGGGGGGGTGAGAGTTCTCCTCACCCCAATGGACCCAGCCCCGGCAGATGACCCAATAGCCGCCATGCTCCAGGCCACACTCCATACGCTCGGCCAAGCCTCACATATGAGTGAACATATTCCTGGACTACGCAGCCTTGTGACACATCATAAGACACTCCCTACACATTCTCCATAATTACCACACCATGTTTGGTGGGGTTCAGACAGTAGGCAGCAAACCATAGAGGGAAATATATATATATATATATATATACACACATATATATATTTTATACACATATATATGTGTATATATACATATTTCCAGACATAATACCAAAGCTCACATCATCCAAACTTTAACAACATGTTAGTGATATACTATAGAATGTCTTAATGGCTCCTGACAGAATGGAACAATCTTCACACTGCTAACTATACGAACACTTTTTGTAAGCATGTTCAGCAGTTCTTCATAACAGACAGAACTAAACATATTCTTTCAGTTTGTTTTGGGACAGGGATTGGGGCTTGGGATGGAAACATCCCGAATTTGGTGGCGGGAAGGTGTAATGGTGGTGGCATAGGTGTTTCAATATTCAGTGTAATCAAATACTGTGAACTAAATTATAAAATAAAAAATAAATAAATAAAATATATAAACAAGCATAAAAAAGAGAAGTTGCCAGAGATAGGTAGACAGGAAGATCAATAGGTCAATCTCCATATATGCACACAAACAACATAATACTATGTAGTCATAGAAAAGCTGAAATCATGAAGACCATTGCAAACTGGATAGAACTATAGGGCATCATATTAATCAAGTAAGTCAGAGGGAGAAGGGAAAACACTAGATGACTTCACTCAACCTGTGGTATAAAGCAAAAAAAAAAAAAGAGGATAGACTGTATCAAGTGATAAGAACACTGGCACTGGGTTACATAAATGAGAATACCAAATAAGATGACTACTGGGTAGTGGTGAATTCATGTGGTGTATTAGAGGGACTTCAGATGTCAATGTAGGTCCAATCTTATAGTCTCATTACCATAGCAAGGTTTTTTGAGCAACATCTATTCTTTTTAAAAGCTTATACACTGTCCATCCCTCGGCTTTTGCATTGAAGTTCTTTCTACAACTTCAACAAAATACCCTTGTGTATGGGTGACTAATAGAGGTAAGAAATATAACTTAATTCTTCTGGTTTGCTTTTTTTCTTTAATCTTGCATCTTTTAATCTGGATGATTGATAGTCATGAAAAAAAAATCAGATTAGTTTGTTATGACAAATTATTGTCACCAATATATATTGTATATACTAGGCATTCTTGAAACAAAGATCATCCTTGTGACAATATTTAGAAATAGTGGAGAACAGCAAAAGCAAATATCAAAATGTTATCTATTAGGTTATGTTAGTAAATTAGTTAGTGATTATTATTATTTTGTAATATAAACAGAACTGTCTAACCTTCATACACTTCATTTAATTCTGAAAACACACAAATGTATAACAAATAGCTGAGTATCAGAAGCATGTAATCAGTCATTAAATTTTATATACACAGACAACAAGTGTCAGTTATTCTCAAACATTTCTTTGATTCTTAACCTTTGATTTTCCATCATTATAAAGCATTTATCAACAACTACATTGAATTTTTAGGTGAACCATAACTTATGAAACATGACTTTCTATACAACCTTTGGTCAAAGCTGTTGCACATCAGTAATATGCCTCACTTTGACAATACTTTTAATAACTTTTTCAGAAAAATAAAAATAATATCTTATTGATATGCTTAGATATTTCTGATTTTATATGTTACCAGTCCTCATTTTTATCATTTTTGTTTTTTGTTTTTATCATTATATGTTTACCAGTCCTCATTTTTATCATTCTGAAGCTTTTCATAGTTTTCTTAAAAAATGTTTATACCAATTTTATTTATAACCATTATTTTTAATCATTTAATGTAAGACCATTAATTTCTACTAAAATGTTCATATAGTTTAAATTATCATTTTGTAGTATAATATTGTTTGTGCTAGGATGCTTGTTTTCAAGTAGTGCCTTAGTTAAATGTGTTACTACTGATGACACACTAGTGTGAAATTTCGAATTTTCAATTTATACCCTTGAGGACAGTCTAGAAAATATTTTAATAAACCATACCTGAATAATGCCAATTCTCTCCCACACTACTTATTCATCTGTGATTTCACAGTATAGTAGTGCTTTCTTATGCCTGTTAAATCTGAAACTTCCATAAGCCCACTATGTTTAAATTATTCAACTTTTTACTCTATTATACGTCATTGCCACCACCACAACCATCTTTCTATGCTACCGATATGCACTGAGTAGGTTCTTCACACACTGATATTACTCCCTTTGTTTCTCATCAGAATGGTTAGTACCTCTAAACCTAACCGTAAAGCCTCCTATGATCACACAATGCCCAAATACCAATATGTTCACTTGATGTAAAAATCACATAAAAATCATCTTAAGATAAATGTGTGGAATACACTTCATTAAAAATTTTATTATATGCAGATATGTGACCCAAGAACCTTAGTAACAATAATTTTATTAATATGTCTGTATACTCAACTACCATTCTGCCAGTTAACAATAAACATTCTCATAGAATCCAAAGTAACAATGCATATAATAGAATTTTAAAATTCTCTTAAAGTATCTTTCAGGAACCATAAGTATTTAATAATGAGTTGTCCTCAACTATGTCATAAGGTTGACTGTGGAGGTTGAGGGTCACATTCTGCAGTTTGAAGTAAGGGGGGCAGCTCTTGTCTGTACTGTGTCACTCCTGCCTTTGTTTAAGGGACCTTGGGACCAAATCTGAGCTTCCTGCATGGAAAGTTTGTGCTTCAGCCCACCAAGCTATCTATCTAGGTTGTAATAAGGTTTTTAATTATTTATACTTCATGCTTGCTGTCTTTTAGTTTACACTGATCAGTAAAATTACATTACAGATGTCATGATATAAATAAAATGTCTAATTCAAAAAGTTTCAAATTAAGACTTTATAGATGTTTTAAAGGATAGAAACAGTGAAACTTAAGTAGTGCAGAAACTTCTTTAGATAGCTTTGTGAAAACAGGTATTTCTAATTTGACCTTGCCCAGACCTTTACAATGTGTTTCAACTTTTCACATCTAAGCTGGAAATTGTTGTCATCAGTCACTGTTGCTTTGTTTGGCTTGCTTTGAGGGCACTGGGATGTTGAATTTGTTGCTTGACTAGGCTTTATTCTTCGAATCTAAGACTCACAAATGAGTCAAAATGTTTAAATGATCTGTGAATTTTATTTTTATGATTTTTTAAAATTAAGGTTCCATAACTGACAATATTATTCATAGCTTGAATTGCAGACATGCAATGTTCCAACACCAATCCCACCATTGCTGCCAGCTTTCTCCACCAGCATCCCCAGGTTCCCTGCCACCTCCCCACCTGCTTCATTGATAGGCAGATTTCAAAGTTCTGTTGTTATAGTTTAGCTCTCATGCTTTCATCTGACCTTTTATTCACTACTTCTTTTTTTTCCTCCTCATTTTGTTGCCTTCCCTTTACTTCTTCCTCCTATGCCCAATGGTCAAGATATCCTTCCTTTGATACTTTAAATTTTGTTGTCCTTCTATTTTTTGTAATGTTTTATATTTTTCCAATTCATTTGGGGTATTGTGTCTTTAAATGAAGGAACTGGAGGGAATTTTAAAAAAGAATTAAAAATAATAAAATTTTAGGCTGACAGTATTTACTGAACATAGACATCAAGGTCACAAGAAGAGTGGAAAGACATCTCTCTATTTTTATAACCCTGATTTTTTCTCCAATGTATGAGACTAAATTGAATCTGAATAGCTTTTGACTTTAAAATTTAAATAATCACACACGTGGCTGGCCTTTAAAGTTAGCTTGTTTGGATGCATTTTGTTCTCCTTAGCTTGTTTTTTCTGATTTATACTATTAAAAACACCTCCTACAATATTTATGAGCGCAAAGACATACAACAGCTCCTCCTTTTTTACAGAAAAAGTGTCTGTATGCCTAATGTCTTTTATCTCCCTTTCAGGTGTACAGATCCTAAAGTAGCATTTCTTTAAATAGGTAAGCAAACTAAGTGACTCAGAAATGACATCATAGTACTGTTAATAATTCCATTCCCCAGTTATTTTTAGTAAATTAGAAAGAAGTTGATTTGCTTTTTGTTCGTCAAGTAATTTTAAAAATAGATGAAATGCTCTTTAAAAAGGGAAAAATAACTTATTTTATTCTTCAGAAAGAAAAGTACAGTTAAAAAGTCTTAATAACACACATTTAATTATGGGTCCCAGAGATTTTCTTTAGCACAGATTCATGAAAACTAAACCTTGACTTTAAAAATTCATGGTCTATAAATGAGGAGCTGTCCTCTGGTGATAATATATTGGAAATACATAACCATTTTCTATATTGCAAACACATAAGTTGGAAGCGATCACAGGAAGATGGATGTTGAATTATAGATTGTGTAAAATACTAAAAAACAAATTTTTCTTAAAAAAAATGCTATTGCAGATAGCCCAAAAGACCAAGATAATGATGTAAATGAAAGTTTATATGAGACAACAAATTCAATATCTAATCTATATGAGATGAGACTATTTTCTCAAGGAAAATACTCTAAATTTTAATTTAAAAGATGCACGAGTAAATAAAATATCTTGGCTATAGAGAGGATTTTACAGGCATTGCGAAAATCATCTAAGACTGGAGAATTTTGAAGTTTTATAAAATTAATGTAAGCCCTATATAAAAGTAATTTTGCAAAATTTTGGAAATTTTAAATTTTTATGCTAACAATTTAAAATGTCTAGTTTTTTCACTGGTGATATTTGAAAATCCCCGAATACAATGTATTTATTTAAAGTGGAAACATTAAATTTGACTGACTTGGAGAATAGGCCTTCCACAGCATATCACACTTCACCAGTACTCTCTATCATCTCCAGAGCAAAGATTGTCAAATTATGTGCATGGACCCCAATTGATACATCAGACCACAGGAAGGAGGATCTAAGAGAAATAGTGACCAAAGGGGTGATTTTATTGATCTAATAAGCTTCAGCAAACAAACTTCTGGCCACTCTCCCCACTGGGGATTCCAGGCCACTTGCCCAGGTGGGGCGGCCCAGGCCATGGGGCAGACAGAAGAGGAAACAAGGGCCAAGCCGGTTGATTGATCAGTTGTTCTTTATTCCATTCTCTCCTCCCACCTGTTTCAGTCTCTCTGAGCTCCCCATTCTATTCTCACACTGCCTCTCATTCCTGTCTCCTGTCTCTCCTGCTCATCTCTTCACACTCCATCTCCCAGCCTGGACTCTCTCTCTCCTCTCTGGATTCTGAGTCTGACTCTGACCACAGATTCTGACTGCGACTGATTCTTTTCCTCTCTCTTCCCCAGCACTTTTCCTTCCTAGCTCCTCATTCCTCCAACCCAGCTCTCTGGATTCTGCTCCTTTCCACTAGTCTGTCCACCCCTACTTGTCTCTCTCCACCTTGCCTTCTGGGCTACACACAGTCTGTAGCAAAATCAACATAAGAAAGCCCTTCCTGATGGCCCACCAGGTTCAAAGGAAACACCACCTAGATGTATTCCAAAGCCCTTCCTGACTGCCCTCAAGCAAAAATACCTCTTAAGTTGTTTTTCTTCTTTTCTCAGTCCAAAAACACAATCAGCATCTTAATACTAGTCATTTTTGTATGGACACATTAAGAGATACACTGAGGCTTGTAGGGCAACTCTCCTGGGAACATATTGCCACAGACTTACACTACAGTGCTCAAACCAGATTAATCATCCCTAACTCTACCACGGTCCAAATCTAGTTATTACTTTTTGGATCATGACAGCATCTGTCCATGACCAAGCTGTTAACTTATAGTTAAGCTTTAGGCACTTTGGCCAGGCCCATCTTGATGCCAAGGTAACACATAACTCAGCACTTGCCCTGGGTCCATCCCATCCCTCGTCGGGACCCTGCCTGTGGGGGAGCTAGGAAGTAAGGGCAGCTGAGGCTTAGGTCGAGAAAACAAGTGCCAAGGAGGAAAATAGCATATAGAGTCAAATGACTCCTGGTTCATCATCATCATCATCATCATCATCATCATCATCATCCCATTGATCGTCGAATTTCTCGAGTGGTCTCAGTAACGTCTCCATTCTTCCAAGCCCTGAGATTTAAGAAGCCTCTCTCTACTCGTCCTTCCAATGTTGCATTATTGGAGGGTTTTCAGGGTCAGGGCATGAGACCCAGCTTGTTACTGGTTTTGGCATATGAATACACTGTAGGGACCTTGGGAGGCTCCCCCATGTGGGCAGGAAACTCCCAGTAGTTTGCCAGGTTCTCTCAGAGCGAGAAGCAGATTATAAGATATCCAAGAGCTTGCTTTTAAGTCTCTGGATGCTGACCATTGACAGGATGACACGGAGCCAGCAGCGGGGGTGGGGGGGAGGAGGGGGACAGTCCCTGGGTGTGACCATCTAGCTACTGGGAAATGGGAAATCTGGGCAGAGGAGGCCCAGTCCCAACTAACTCCCAGGTCACAAAAGCATTTACTACTGTTTCCTGTGCCCATACAAAAGGGACATTGCTCTGAATAAATAAACTATGCAAAGGACTTAAGGAGAAGAGAAAAACAATATTTACAAGTCAACAGAGTACAAAGAAAGAAGTTACAAATAAACACAGAGGAATGGGAATGCTGTAATGGGAGTAACCCAAATAAACCTAAGCTACCTGAGGCTATGTTTTCCTACAGGAAAGAGAACCCTGTCTCACAACATATACAAAACTTAATTCAAAATGAATTAAGATATCAAAATTCAATCCAGTAAAACTATTGAGGATAACTTAGGTGAAATGCTCTGTGATATTGATATTAGAAGAGTCTTCAAAAAGACTACTTCACTGGCAAAGAAAATAGAAGTGGATATATACAAATGATCTATGTTAAATTTAAAAGCTTCTGTACGACCAAAAATGATGCCTAAAATACTCGAATGAATGGGAGAAAATGGTTGCACATCATATATAGGGCAAAGGGCTAATTTCCAAAATATATAAAGTGGTCATAAAACTCTTTAGCAGAGAGTTAAAAAATAGGTACATTGAGGTGCTTAATAAACCCTTCCTTAAAGAAGACATAATGATAGCTATTAAGCATATTAAAAAGTACTCATCACCACTTACTAGAGATATGCACAAAAAACTACAATGCAATATCATATCACATAGGTAAGAATGCCAAGCATCATGAAGAATGGAAAGAACCATTGTAGATGAGGATACAGGGGAAAAGGGACCCTCATTCCTTATTTACTATTTTCTGAGGAATTGCACGCTGTTTTACATGAGACTTTATGTGTTCCAGACTTAATGTAAAACAATGTGGAGAGTCCATAGAAAATTACAAATAGAAATTGCATATGACCCAGAAATACTCCTATTGGGAATCTACCCACAAATCACCAAAACATAAATTTTCAAGGGTATTACCACAACAATATTTATCACAGAACCATTCACAACAATCAAAGTCTGAAAACAACCAAAATACCCAACAATAGAATATTATGCAATTTAGACTGGAGCAATAGCACAGTGGGTAGGGCGTTTGCCTTGCATGCAGCCAACCAGGGTTGAATTCCTCCATCCCTCTCGGTGAGCCAGGCAAGCTACCGAGAATATCCCGCATGCACGGCAGAGCCTGGCAAGCTACCTGTGGCATATTTGATATGCCAAAACCAGTAACAAGTTTTACAGTAGAGACATTACTGGTGCCCAAATGAGTAATGGTATAACAGTGATACAGTGATACAGTGAATATTTAAATATCGCAAATAAACTAAAATTAGAGGTGTTATATTGATTAAATCAAATTATTAAAAAATAGTCATTTGGGGACTGCTATTAAACTTATGAAACTGCCTATATGTGATAAATGGCTAAAAAGAAATATGAAAAATATATACTACGTGATCAAGACAAGATCAAGACAAGGTAGCTAATTGTTAAAATTTCCAGTCTACTGTCTTAACAGTAATGTAAACCTAGGAAATTGAATGATTGCGGTAAAGTATGGAACATGTTCCTTGCCTCCAGGGAGAGATCCTTATTTAGAGAAAGAAAACTCACAAAAACACTACTGATGATACTTAAATCAAAAGCAGCCACTGAGGAGCAAGGGGAATAGACTTGGAACAGCAAGAACACAAATTGAGTACATTCAATATTTGAGGAGAATGTGTTATTTTCTTGAAAACTACCTACACACATAAAAACACAATACGAGTTGCAGTAGCCAATGTGCACAGGGGAGCAACTCTACATGGCACAGAGCAGTCCGGTGAACATTTTTGCTTTGAAGGGATGTGGAAAGTAAAGGTTGTTTTTGCTATCTTAAGGGTAATAAGCAGTGGTTTCAAAGGGGGTTATATAACTCCTGCTATTCCAACACCTAACCACAAGGGAGTGTGAATTCATGGTTAACAACAGAAGCTAAAGTGTAGTTTAGGAAAAGAAACCTCATGAATAAATAAATACTTCTCAAGGTTTCTGCACATAAAATGGATGTGTCTATTTTTACATATTGCGTGTGCATAGTCTTGTCTCTTAAATACATAAATTCTTCAATTCTAGGAATACTCCTTTAACCAACATAGAAAACCAAGACCTTCATCCTTATTAACACAGTTCTAATATTTTTGAGTAGGTTTCAATTTTGTAATATACACAGGTAAAATTTGATCTTTTCTTTCAGATAAACACAGTCTACATGTTGACATGTGCATGTAACTTTAATACATTATGTAGACAATTATATATTAATAGAATTACTTAGAAAAATTTCAATATGCCCTTCACTCAGTTTCCCTTAACTCCAATGATCATATAACGAGGGTATATTATCAAATTAAGAAATTAACATCTATATATTCACTTTAACTAAACTCATATTTTACTTAGATTTCACTAATTTTAATAAGAATGTCTTTTTACTGATCTAAAATCTAACCCTGAATCCATTACAGTACAAAAGATTTTTAAAAATTGGTGTTACTAGGCCAGAGTAATAGTATTGGTGGATTCGATGCTTGCCTTGCATGTGACCAACTGGGTTCTCTCCACAGTACCCTATATAGTCCCCTGAGCCGGACCAGGAGTAATCCCAAATCACACAGGTATTGGCCCCACTCTGCTCTCTCCAAAAGAAAAATTAATGATTTCAGTTTAGGATTTATCATTCTCATTTTTTCCATATAAATCATGTCTGTTTCCATATCTCTAGTATCCCATAAGTGTAAATTTTTTTAACATTGAAGGGAAAGACAACAATCAAATGAAGAGTAGGTGTTTTAAAATATGAGTATTAAAAAAAATACTTCTAATAAGTACTAGGAGGTTGACTCCATGGCTTGGAGGCTGGCCTCACATTCTGGGGAAAGGGCAACTCAGAGAAGGGATCACCAACTATAATGTAGTCGAAGGCCATGTGGGGTAAGGGAGTTGCGGGCTGAATGAGGGCTAGAGACTGAGCACAGTGGCCACTCAACACCTTTATTGCAAACCACAACAGCTAATTAGAGAGAGAGAACAGAAGGGAATGCCCTGCCACAGTGGCAGGGCAGGGTGGGGGGAGATGGGATCGGGGAGGGTGGGAGGGATGCTGGGTTTACTGGTGGTGGAGAATGGGCACTGGTGAAGGGATGGGTTCCCGAACTTTGTATGAGGGAAGCATAAGCACAAAAGTGTATAAATCTGTAAATGTGCCCTCACGGTGATTCACGAATTAAAAATAAATAAATTAATTAAAAAATACTTCTAGAAATAACCTGTGTTATTTTAAGGCCAGGTTGGAGAGATAGTTCAGGGTTTAAGGCACAGGATGACCCTGGTTTGCTCCGTTATACCACATGGTTCTCTGAACATTACCAGTACAGCCTTAGAGAACTTAGACACTGCCAGGGTTTCCTGAGTAGCCTCTGGCACTGCAGGACCTAACGAATACCACATCCTCATACCTCTCATTGAACCAGTGCCAAGTCATTGGATAATCAGTGTGGAAGAAGCCTTTAGAAATCTTTGAACACAACTTAGGAAGCCTTATTACCTGCGCATCACAAAAATATAAAGTTATTGTATTGCCATTTTCTTTGGACCAAGGATATACATTGGTAAACGTACTATGCAGAAATTTTGGCATTTATTCTTCTGTGGTCTTTGTTACAAAGGGCTACAATTATTAAATGATTTATAAAATAGTAGAAAACATTATGATTACTCTAATAATTTAATACAGAGGAAAAAAGTATTTCTCAAAGATTCTAAAACAAAAAAAGATTCTAAAACAATTTTAAAACACTAATATAATAAGCACTTATTTAACACCAACCATATCATAATACAAAAGAAAATGTAAAAAACTGGTTATTACATCAAGCATGAGTCTTTAGAAGGGTAGTTTTGAGTTATATAGTACACCAAATTTACCTAAAATTCCTAGCAGTAAAATGTATTCTCTTTTCTGATAAGAGTTTGTAAATTCAGTAAATCTAGGACAGCAACTAAGGGCCAGAACTCAAACACCTAGCTTAGGTGAATTTGATGCTGATACACTAAAATTCATGCTTTAAAAATCAATAATCTAAAAAAAAAGAAATAATATACACATAAAGAATAAAAATACAAGGTAAGCTTAAAGGTAAAACTATTAAAGAAAAGTAATGTGATTAACGAACAAGAGGCAGGTGGTTGAGTCAGGAGATCTATATTTAAATCCTGACTGTCCTTTATTATCTCTAAGACCTTGAGGCTGATAATTTTGCTTTTTCAAATTTTACTAACTTATCTGGATAGTGGGAAGAGTTGTGATCTCATTTTAGATTATGAATTTTATGGGAAAAAAGTATATGAGCAATTTAACACATATAGAGATTTGATTCTTTCTTTAAAAAAATCTTTCCCTAATCATGTTTGGATTGTTAAAGAAACCACACAATTCAAGAGGGAACAATCACATATATGTGTGACCACTAATATACAGAGCCTCATTTATTTATTTATTTATTTATTTATTTATTTATTTATTTATTTATTTATTTATTTATTTGCCTTTTGGGTCACACCCAGAGATGCACAGGAGTTAATCCTGGCTCATGCACTCAGGAATCACTTATGGCAGTGCTCGGAGGACCATATGGGATGCTGGGAATTGAACCTGGGTTGGCCGTCCTACCAGCTATGCTATTAATCCAGCCCCAGAGCCTTATTTAAATAAAATTGTGAAGCTATAAAGATAATGCCCATGCAAATACCATAAGGATAATACCCATGAAAAACAGCAAACTATAGGACCCAACGTGCCTTACCTCTCCCATAGTTTATCCTGTTTCCACCTCTAGATTAAATAAATAGGATTTCACATAGGTCTCACAGGTCATTTTGGCCGGGATGGGGAGTAGATTCATTTGGGGGGAAGTAGATGTTAGTAACCACTATGAATACACTAGTCAGTCTGCATCTCCTGTTTATTTATTTCAATGTGAACTCATTTTGCTGTTCAAAGTTAAAAAATATTCGGTTTTATTCTCTCCCATCTAAATAGAAAAAGTGCTAACGCTAAATATCCAATACTATGGCAATCACATTTTTCACTAAAGTTTCATTACCGTTGGGCCCAAGGGAGAGTACGGTGGGTGGGCACTTGCCTTGCATGCAGCTAACTTAGGTTTGATTCCTGGCATCCCATATGTTTCCCCAAGCACACCAAGAATAATTCTTGAGCACAGAGTCAGTCCTACGCACTTCTGGGGGTGGTCCAAAACAAACAAACAAATAAAGATTCTGAAGATGCAGCTATCTGATAATATATATTTAAAATTGAAAACTGATCAACTAATAGGGGCACAAATATAGTATAGTAGGTAAGGAGTTTTTTACAGGTCTGAGCCATTTGATCCTCAGAAACTCATGTGGTCCCAAGTCCTATTAAGAGTAATCCCAGTGCAGAGATGGGACATTCAGAAGTAAGCCTTGAGTACTGCTAGGTGTCACCAAAAAAACAAACAAAAAATAGAAATGAAAGCAAATAAAATTAATTAGATAAATTTAAGTTAATTTAACTAGAAAAACAAATTTTAAAAATTTAAGTTGACTTGGGCTGGAGTGATAGCACAGCAGTAGGCCGACCCAGGTTCGATTCCTCCGCCTCTCTCGGAGAGCCCGGCAGGCTACTGAGAGTATATCACCTGCGCGGCAGAGCCTGGCAATCTACCCGTGGCCTATTCATTATGCCAAAAAGTAACAAGTCTCAAAACAAAGACATTACTGGTGCCCGCTCGAGCAAATCGATGAGCAACGGGATGACAGTGATGACAGCAAATCTTTGAGCAATGGGATGACAGTGATGACAGTGACAGTGATAAGTTGACTTATGAAAGCATCTTAAGAAACAGAGATTAACAAATATAAAACAAGAAAAAACCTTACAACTGTATTGAAATATAAAAACGTACATTTTATACTAATCTGGCAAGTCACAACTATTTAAGAATTGTAATAGACACCTGATTGATAAGCAAAGTACAATGCACTAAATTAGTGACAACATAGGACTCAGGAAGCAAAAAAATGGTACCTCTGGAAACACAGATACACACATGTAAAACTAGACCATAACTCAAATCCAAATTTTCTAAGTATTTTATCCCTTCGAGAGAAAAAGAGGCAGAGAAGAACAGAGCTGAATTCCACAGTGACCTTTTCTTAGGTAAATTTTCACATGTTAGACTGGTCAAGGCAGCTTGACTAGCAGGAATATTGATTCAATTACATACATTAAAAACTCTCAAAGAACTCATACAATTCTTTCAATAAATTTAGTACCAGTCACAAATTTCATAAAAGCCAGAATCAAAATCAACTTAAAAGTATGAAAGCAAAAGATTTGGTTCAGCCTTAAATTGACTGAACAGATACACCATGAAAGACCTTACACAACCAATCCTTTGATTTAATAAACGTGAGAAAAATTATAAGTATAATAATTTGAGAGTTGCAAAAAGAAGCTGCTTAGATATGACTTGATCATTAGAAATATGATGGCTTGATGCAGTTGAGATTTTAGTCATCGTTAATAGACATCAACAAAAAAAGAAACACATATATTGTCTTTTTGTAAATAACATAATGGAATTCAGAAACACATAGAGTTTAATATACACTGTCGATTACTGCTGTGTTCTGAATT
Organism: Sorex araneus; assembly: GCF_027595985.1. Taxonomy (NCBI): domain Eukaryota; kingdom Metazoa; phylum Chordata; class Mammalia; order Eulipotyphla; family Soricidae; genus Sorex; species Sorex araneus. The sequence continues at coordinate 60,262,241 of NC_073302.1, read as the reverse complement.
TGAAGCTGATATATGAGCAAATTAGCATATCATATTATGAGTATGAGCTTTTGGCTTCAACTGTCCTTCAAGCAACTGACAGTGCTAAAATTCAACTGAATATCTACAAGTCATAAAATCATTATCAGGAAATAAACACCTATTATAAACTATGATATTAGTGAATTTTTGAATAGTTCTAATGTGGTAGCTGTCATTTCCTTTTACATGCTCCTATTCAAGAAATAGAAAATTGTCCTTGATTCTGAAAGTTCTAGAATTTGTGCTACTTGCAACTTTGGGATCTGACTCACTCCCATGACAAAGCTCTACAAAAGTTCTTTACACAACTTCAGTTATCTGGTAGATAGGTTGTATTTCTGTAACTTACATAGAGATTTATGATCTAAAGTATACGTAATAAAATATTTGGAGCTGCCAATAAAAAAATAAAGCTTGATGAAATCCAGCCAAGTGCTTTAAAAAAGTTGCCCCTCACAACCCCAACAATGCTCAAATGCTTAAATAATCATATAGGAGAGTGAATAGCAAGAATATTCTCATTAGCTATTTCTAACATGGGCAATAGGGTTCTTTATATGAGATAATCTAGTAACGCAACTATTACTAGATTAGTTAGCTATTCCTATAGCTATTATCTAGCTATTACTAGCACATATTTTTATCTTGCACTATGTAGGACAAATCATAGATCATTTTTCTGAATAATTTATATGGCCATACTGTTGAAATGAAGACTGCAATTCTGACACAGTGATGGAAGACGAATTAGTCTTGCTTTAGGCCAGTTTTTATTAATTGAAAGATATACAATGTTTGTCAAGATATCATAATAAATAACAAACTTTGACAGTGGATAATCTCAACTCTGTACCATGACTGTCAAGATAAATGTCATGGCCATGATAAGCACCTCTTAACTTTAAATCCTGGGAAAGAATGGCTTTTAGAATATTTGTATCAATTTGTCCATTTTGTTTAATACACTAAAGATAGACTTATGACTCAAATACATGACAATAAATTTGGAAATGAAGATACACTTTCTGTACTCTTCTTTATAGCAATTGGTTTTTGTTTATTTATTTATTTATTTATTTTGCTTTGGGGGCCACCTTTGATGGTGCTCTGGAATTATTTGTGGTTCGAACTCAGAATTACTCCTGGTGGTGTACTGGGTACCATCAAGGATGCCAGGATCCAACCCTGTTTGGACACATGAAAGACAAGTTCCTTACCTGTTGTCCTATCCCTCAGGCCCTTTTAATAGCAATTGTTTAGATATCAATATTTAAAATAAAAGAACTTGATAGAATTTTTCAGAATTTATATACCATTATGACAAAGTAGAATGAAAAACAAAAGCAAAATAATTTATGAACACCTCTTTTTTATTAGATGGAAATAAACAAATCCTAAAATCATCATCTCAATAAGAGAACTTTCATATTTAGGATAGGTTTTGTATTTAATGTTAAATGTTGATTTAAAAATGTTGAGCACAAAACTGCATTGAATACAAAGTGATTAAGACCTAAGAATATTGAATAATTTTGTAAGTCACGATGGCTTAAAAATAAATATTAAAAACCAACAAAAATTGAATGGCAATTATTATCAAAAGTATTTAAAAATTAAGAATTAACATAGAAAAAGCAGGGGAAAAGTAATTTTGTTTACAGTTTTTTTGAAGTATATAATTTATGAAGGTTTTATGAAGAATGTTTCAAGTTCTTACACTCTCACTTAAACCATGATCATAACATTGAGAAAAACAGATATGTATCATATTGCCTAAATGTTTAAATGTTTGATTATCAACTGAAAGGTTGATATATGTAATATACTTAAATCATGGCTATTTGTTTCAGAAAATTAAGTCTCAATATTTGACTTTGAATATCTCGTATATTTATAGATTTTTTATTTGCCTGACAGCTTTGCATTTATAAAAAACTTCTAGAGACTGTGAATCAATACCATAAAAATAATCACTATTGTAACCCTATTATATAAGCTGCAATAAAAAGTAAATTTAAAGGTTTATTTTAATTTTTAAAACATGAATAAAATATAGGAGTGAATATCACATTACAGATGTTCTCTTTAATTTCAGTTTCTTCTCTGTACTTTTTCCAAAATTTTCAAAATGTACATGTATTCCTTTTGCATTCCAATAAAAAAGACTTTTTAAGTGATATTCATATTTCTAGGTTATCATTAATCAATAATCATTTGCTTTGTTTGTGGTAAGTTATATTCTCGGCTAACGTAGTCCTGTCTTATGACAAAAAAATTTATATACTAATTTTGATATACCATTTTTAGTATATTTTCTAAAATTTTCTTATTGAATAATCATAAATTACAAATTTACTCATGATTGGGTTTCAGAGGCACAATGCTCCAACACTAATCCCTTCACCAGTGTTCACTTCCTTCCATCAATGTCCCCAGGTTCCCTCCAGTCCTCCTAGTCTGCTTCTATGGCAGAGACTTTTTCTTTTTTCTATTGTTTCTTCTAGGCACTGTGGTTTCCTGACAGAGTACCATACATATAACCTTTCAGCATCCTCTCTGCCTCTAGAGTGACTACTTCCTTTCATCACTGTTACAGTAGTCTCTTCCCTGACCTATCCCAATTTCCTCTAGAATGGCAAGATTCCTACTAAGGATCAGTTCTCCTGCTCTTCATTTCCATTGTTTAAGGATATTATTTCCCTACTATGTATTTCTATGTCCCAAATATGAGTGAGATCATTCTATGCCCTCTCCCTTTAACTCATTTCACCAATCATGATACTATCTTGATTCCATCAATATACAATCAATTTGCATAATTTCATCTTTTCTTATGGCAGAGTAGTATTCCATTATGTATATTTACCTTTTTATTCCAAATATTTTTAATTCAATTTGTCTCTGGAAGTCTGAAACTTTTGAAGCTAATCATTTCCCCAAAGTATATGTATTGTTCAGTCTTTCACACATAAAAAACCACTTGTAACACACTGGTATTCTGAGACACATACTTTGTAAAACTGACTCTAGAGATTGCTTACATGAGAGAAATGAGCCTTTTTCATGGAATCATAAAAAGAACTGCAAAAATCCTTTCATTTTCTCTGTTATTACTATACAAATTAAATTATACAATATCTATTTCTTCAAAAGTTAAGTATTTGAGCTACATTGGATAGTAATTCAAATTTAATGGGACACAAGCAACTGGCTACATCTACCATTTAGGAATATTATCTGTCATAAATGTCAAAATAGTGGTCCCATGTAGATTTCTTTTTATGGAACAAAACCAATCATCCTGTGGTTTGTAAGTAGTTGATAAACTGACAAACGCAAATCTAAAGTTCCTTGTGCTTCTAAATTATTTAAAGGCTTTCACCACTGTGCACAATTAAAATTAAAATACAGATATACCTGATGCAAAAATTGCTATATTGGCCAGGAAATTTTATATCTAATTGCTATGAGAAATATTTTACAATAATTACTAGTAATATTTGTGTAAGAGATTAAAGTGGTGTTTGAAGTAAACATTTTAATTTTGTTGTAATAAATGTCTTGTATTAGTACTGGTATTTGACAGATTTAGCAAAGGATTCTCCTTGATCAATAATAGTAGAGCAAGGGAAAGATTGGTCCAGTGATTAATTTCATGTTGTACTCAGGGGAGCAAAACAGCTGAGTATATTTGTCTGTATAATGCCTTTACCCAGCATAATTGCAAATGGAATTGATCAACTCATGTGTTTTTACTGAAGCAGAAGTGGGCATATTAGAACTGCTAGGCTGTGTAATAACTTAGTACAGATCATCAGTCCTTGGGGCTACAGGGAATTGGATATTAGAATCTTATTTTAAAAGAAAACACTTTTTTTTCAAGGTTTTGCCTTGTCAAGGTTAAATAAATTTCTCTTCTCTGTTCTTTGTATAGACATATGAAGGAAAGTTGAGTTGGATGTTTATCAGCTGTACTATAGAGCTGAAAGAATAATAGCTTCTGGAAACAGACAGACTTCCTTGAAGATATTTAAGTCACTATCAGCTCACCTTCTTGGAGCATCGACTGTCTTATTTTTATAAAGTGAACAAAGACTTACTGGTTCAGAACTGTTACAAGGATTTATACAAGATCATATTTAAAAGCTATTAGACATTTCCAGAGAAGTGGCAAGCAATTAATAAAGCTACACTTAATTTTTTAGATATTTCAACTTTGTAAATACTATAGCGTATCCTGACAAAATTTATATCTAATAAATATGTATGATTGAATTGTACTTAAGTTTCACACTTACAAAATAACTTTTCTAGATAGTAGTTCTCTAAATTAGCCTGGCACATCAAGTAAGAAGAGGAAAATATCAGCAAACCAAACTGAAATTTATTTTTCTTAAAATCTCCAGTCTTCTTAGAAGTCTATCCATAATAGCATAATTACAGTTATGGAAATCAAACACATTACTCTTCATCTGAAAGGGTGCAAATGTCCCAAATAACTTAAATGAACTATTCTATATCATCAGCCAATGAGCTATTCATCATATAATTTTAATGTGAGTACGTATTGCAATATGTGTTTTTGTACCACAAAAGTCTTTCTTTCACTAATTTTTAATATTCCACCCAACATATTTGATTTCTAGTAGCTGACTGAAGTTGTACAGATGAGACTTTGCAATTGCCATAAAAAATCACCATTCTGGGTTTTAAAATTCAAGTTACATAAAAACTCATAATGTTGGTAAGAGAATGATTGATGAAACTGAGTGAAAAATAAGTAGGCAATTAAATAGCAGGTAGAAACACTTTGAGATTGTAAAGGGCATCAGAAACCTCACTGAATTCTGATATAGAATGAACAAACAAGTACAGATGAAAGATGTGATGGTGGCCTGTCATGATTTCAAGGGAGCATTTAAAAATGCCAGGGAGACTGTCAATATGGGAGGATCCTAGCCTCAGTGCAGAAATTGTCATAAGGATTGATCAAACTCGGTTCATTTAAAACACCAATACACACGTTAAATGTCCCCCTTCTTTATCTACTATTCCCTCTTACACATTTCCATTTTCTTTTCAGTAAAATGAATGTAATTATGTAATTGTATGCATTCATGTTAAATTTCTTTCTTTTGTGAGATGAGACAGATATAAAGTGGGTAGGGTGTTTACCTTGCATGCTTCTGACCAATGTTCACTCCTGCTACCCCATGCGGTTCCCTGAGTCCTTCTAGAAGTAATCACTGAGCACACAGCCATGAGTAAGACCTGAACATAGCAGGGTTTATCCCTCAAACTAAAAAGAACAAATTAAACAAATAAACAAAAAGCACGTCTCTTTCCACTATTCCCTCCTCTGTGTATACATTTCTATTAGTTTTCCAAGAATAAATGTAATTGTAAAACTATGCTCCCAACCTTTGACTTTCCATATCAAGCAAAATTATTTGAGAAGTAAATGCTATTTTATTTGCAAGTTCATACAATCAAGATTAGGCAAATCCATACTTATATTCTAAATTGCTCTGATAATTAATTTATCAATTCTATTGGTTGTGCTGTACATGATAATATTAATTTATTTTCATCTCTGATCTTTTTATTTTGTTTTTTTGTTCTGGGGTCACACCTAGAAATAGCCAGGGTTTACTCCTGGCTCTGTTCAGGGACCACTCCTGGTAGTGCACAAGAGATAATGTGGGATGCCTGGTGCCTGGGATCAAACCAAAGGCAGGTGTGTTCAAGGCAAGCACCCTACCAACTGGACTATTGTCATTGTGTTGAATTGTAAGATTTGGGATTATTTCTCGCCACAGATAACTAACACAAGGTTTCAGCCAGAGTAAAATTTAAAAAAAAATTTAAAAAAAGATTTAAAGCAGGGGATATTTTGTTATCCAGAAGATATTTGGTACACTTTAGAGACACTTTTGAATGTCACTACTGAAGTTAGAGATGGCAACATCATGTAGAAGGTAATGGCCCCAGGCTGCTAAGGAACAAGCCGTACAGAAAAACCCAAGAACTATGAACAACCAGGACAAACTATAAGCCTTGTCAAAACTTTAATCATGCCAAGGCTGGGAAATTTTACCTAGATAATATTTAATAACACTTTTTAAATTAAAAATGCCAAAAACACTTTTTAAATTAAAAATGCCAAAAACAGTAACAAGTCTCAAAATGGAGACATTACTGGTGCCTGATTGAGCAAATCGATGAGCAACAGGATGACAGTGACAGTGACTGAGTGATAAGAGGGGATCTTGCCTTAGGACACCAGATGGTATATGGTAACAGTGCTGAATGGTTTGGAGTTGGAAGATTGTAAATCTTAAAGATAACCTGAATTATGATAAAGAAAGAAAAGGAAGGAAGGAAGGAAGGAAGGAAGGAAGGAAGGAAGGAAGGAAGGAAGGAAGGAAGGAAGGAAGGAAGGAAGGAAGGAAGGAAGGAAGGAAAGAAGGAAGGAAGGAAGGAAGGAAGGAAGGAAGGAAGGAAGGAAGGAAGGAAGGAAGGAAGGAGGAGGGAAGGAGGAGGGAAGGAGGGATGGAAGGAAGGAAGGAAGGAGGAGGGGAGGAGGGATGGAAGGAAGGAGGAGGGAAGGAAGGAAGGAGAGAGAAAAAGAAAGAAAGAGATCAAGAAAGAAAGCAAGAAAGAGAAAGAAAGAGAGCAAGAGAAAAAGAGCAAGAGAGAGGAGAAACAAGCAAGAGAGTGAGGGAGAGAAGAAGGGAGGAAGGAAAGAAGGAAGGAAGGAAGAGAAGGAGGGAAGGAGAAAGGGAGGGAGGGAGAGTGGAAAGGAGGAAGGAAGGGGAGGGAGAGAAAGAGGGAGAGAGAGGAAGGGAGGGAGGGAAGGAGGGAGGCAGGGGGAGAAAGAAAGAAAGATGCCTCTGAACTTTATAAAAGCACAAACAATATACTTAGGAAGCTTAGACTGGAAGAAATTTTAGAGCCCCACAACAAAACCAAGTAAATATAGATGCTGTGCAGATGATTGTTGCCCTTTGGAGAACTGTGCAGGGAACATAAGTTACCAAGCACTGGTCATGTGCAATTTATAGCCTTATAAAAATCAGAACTAAACTAAATCAAAGTAAATGAATTTAGAAGTGCTATATGGTGGGCTCTTCCCTTTTATTTCTGTGAAATATTTTTCCACTATAGTATAGTTCTGTGTAAAAGAAAATGAATAGGATTAGTTTAACCCTCTAAACTTGGAGATATTTTTTCCTTGAAATGTCCAGGTTTTCTTCTGAGATAAATGAAGAGGCAATCTTTATTTTTGGCAATCATTTTCCTATAATTACTTTGAATTTTGAGTATAGAAAATTATACATTGAGCTGAAGAAATTTTAACAAGTCTTTCAAAGATAAGGAAAATTTTCTCTAAGTTTCTGGCCTTTGAGCAATTGCGATCACAGACTGACAAAAATCACTGCCCCAAGCAGCAGATAGGCTGGTAAATACTGGCAAAATGGAATTGACTTAGTACTGAACCACCGTAGCTTTTTATTTAATTATTACATCAATTATTAATTAATCATTAATTGAATTCATTAATAAATTTTATTTGATTTTAAATTTTTATTTAATACCATGACTATCAAATTGTTCATAATACAATTATCATGAGGCTGGAGAGATAGCACAATGGGTAGGGCGTTTGCCTTGCACGCGGTCGACCCGGGTTCGATTCCCAGCATTCCATATGGTCCCCCGAGCACCGCCAGGAGTAATTCCTGAGTGCAAAGCCAGGAGTAACCCCTGAGCATGCTGGGTGTGACCCAAAAAGAAAAAAAAAATGTTCACTATACAATTATCTTCAGCCTTAAGTGTTCCAACAACAATTCCACCATCAATCCCGTTACCAGTGTGACCTTCCTTCCACCAATGTCCTTGTTTCCCACCCACCAAGGCCAGCCATTCCCCCCGTAGGCATAAATAGACTTACTTCATATTACATGAAGGCAAGTCAAATGTGTTATCAGTAGTTTCAACTTGCTATGATTATTATACCTCACACAGATGTTACTGAGGATCATTATTGCCTGAGAATCTACTATGCTGGTGGGCATTATTGCTTTAGATCCTTGAGCTTTGTGGTCTTCTATTCAACTTTCCTACCAGATTCATTGTGATCCCACTGGGATGACTTTGAAATGTTGACGTACAAGATCCACAAATCTGGAGCAATTTGGTAACTTGGCGGTTTGATGTTCAGTTGTGGAAATTGGGCCATTTCTATGTTAGAGGCTGTCAGTTGTGCCTGCAGGCTGCTATGATAGAAGAGAGAATATGCACATACCTAATGGCCCCAATGTCCTCAGCCTGGACCAGTCTACTTGGGGGGGGATTCAGTGGTATTATATTCTTTTGGAGAAATGGAGCCCAGCCATTTCTCTGCTAGCAAGATGGCAAATGTGGGATCAAACCATCTTTTTAGTGTGTGCTTTGAATTAGCTTATAAACACACAAAAATTAGCTTGTATATATGCCATATGAGAAATTACAATAAGTGTACATCAAGTAAGTACTATTTGACTCAAAACTAAAAGCTCTCATTTAAAAATTTATACTAATTTCTTTCTTACTTTTTCTTACAATCTTTATCCAGTCACATAAACTCCATAATTATTCTGCTTACATATAGAACTTGCAGAGCCTGGCAAGCTCCCCATGACATATTTAATATGCCAAAAACAGTAACAATGACGGATCTCATTCCCCTAACCCTGAAAGCCCTCCAGTGTGGCACCGTTGAGAAGGATGAGTACAGAGAGGCTGCTAAAATCTCAGGGCTAGGAAAAATGGAGATGTTACTGGCGTCTGCTCAAACAAATCAGTGAACAACAGGATGACAGTGATACATACAGAACTCATCTAATAGAAAGCCACATATATGAGATTTATATACAATTAAATTTTCTTATAATCACATTAAAAGTGTAAAATTATATAGATGACATTAATTCAGTATATGTATCTAACAAAATATATCTAAAATAATTTAGCCTGTTAATAGCGTGGAAAATGCTGATAATTAGAAAAAATGTTGATAATTAGAAAAAATTCTAATATTTACACTGCCTAAATTCCAGAATGTATGCTATACCACTATGCAAATCTTAAGGAATTAGCTGTTTATTCACATGAAGTTTCTCAATAACCAAATGTAGGCAGTGACTACCATATTGCGTCATATCGCATAAGGTAAATCTAGAGAAAATATTAAATAAATTTGCTTACTTTGGATGAAAATAGGTAATAACAAACAGAAAGTTGCTTTCAAAAATAAAAAGCAACAGAGACAAAATAAAATGTATTTTATGTGATCAAAGATATACATAAATCCTGTTGATAGATGTCATCTGAGGTTAAAAATGTTTATACTTTGCTTATTTTTTGGTATTTTTGGACCGCAACCAGCAATGCTCAGAATTTTACACCTGGCTCTGTGATCAGGGATAACTGCTGGCAGTACTTGGTCAACTATATGTGGTGCTGGAAGTCAAATCCAGGTTAGCCCATACAACATGCTATACAATCTCTTGGGCTTCTCAAAAGCATTTTTAGATATAGTGTCATCCCAATAATAAAGTAGCTTCTTTTAAAATGTGAGGAGATTTTATACAACCATTAGTACTATGTTCCATAGGAAAATTAATTTCAAAGTGAGATAACTAAACAAAAAAATGTTCCTGTCAGTTGTGGCTATCATAGTGAACAATCCACTATAACAGTTCTTAAGCTTCTCCTACACAGCAACAATGCTAAGTGTATTGTATCAAGTCTTTCATCATTTTCCCATAAACTTTAGTAAGTAACTATGTTCAATGCCTTCATTTTTGACATTTGGGAAACAATCTTTAAGTGCTTAAGGGAAATAATTCAAAAACACTTAGCTGATAAGTGGCAGAGTCACAATCCGAGACCAAGTACACAGAAACTACATTTTAGCCACTATAGTATTAGAACAATAGTCTTCCAAAATCTACTTTTTTACTTATGACCTTGTCTCCCAACCTCAGCACACAATTAAGATAATTTTGAGAATTAGATTACTTTTAATCTCAGATCTTTCTATACCATTCCTAGGTGATTTTTAAACCAATGTACCCAATGTGTGAAACAGTTTATTTTCCCCAGTTTTTCCCTGTTGCTTTGCTTGTTTGTCTTTTGGTGGGGAGGGTAAGAGGGAGATGTGATAATCTCTCAAGCAATGACAAGGAAACCTGAGCATCCTTCTACTGATTCTCTGCCAATGGGCCAGTGATTCAATGTGAGGGACTTGGATCATAACTGTGATGCCAGGGATCAAGCCAGGTTGACCAAATGCCATGTATGTACCTTATAATCTGTAGCATTGGTTTCTTTCTTAGTTTTTAACCTATAATTTTCTATAATTCTATCCATAGGGTAAATGTAACAAATCAATTATTGAAAAGAAATTAAATTATTATGAGTTAGTAACTACAAAGAATTTGCATTCCTGTTGGATTATATTCAGAATATTTTAAAAGAAACTTATTTTCCACTTTGAATCAATGTTTTCTAGTTTGAAGAAGAAGAAATACTTTTATAGTAAAAACAATTGACTTATTTGCCCTGAATTTCATTATCATAATGTTCTTAAATTTAACATCTGTTGTTTTCAATCCCCTATTAAGACATTACATATCAGGTGATCCCACATTCATGAGAATATTAGCAACCTTGTTCTTGCCTTCATTATCATCCCTGTGGAGTGTTATAATTGTCTTTCTTTAATCTATCAATTCAATCTGCCAGGTGCTGACATCACCTCCAGCAGTTTGAGAACACATCATTCCTCTTAAAAATCATCCTATAAACATCCTTTCCTTCTTTTTCCTTTGAGAAGATTAACTTGTGAATTGTTTATAAGGCCAGACAGTATTCATGGGTTTTTCATGTGCCAGACCTCTGCTATATCCATACTAGGGAGGTGTAGAACAAATAAAAGCATGGATTCTAAATATTATTCTCTATGAGCTCATTTAGAACAAAAAGTGGTAATAATGAAAAGTAGCAATCTCTCTGAAAGGATGAAATGAACTAGTTTAAGATTCATATCAAACAATTTAATATGAACAAATCATTCTATGAATACTCAGCTATAGAAGCAGAACAGCTTTATAATATAGGGCAGTAAAAAGAGTGTGGTATTAGTTCTTTGTTTCTATTAAGCCTTTTTTATTAAAGTGCTAAATAAAAATACAAAAATAATTACTTTTAGTTTTTACTTTCATTTCATTTCATTGACGTAATAATAGTTTACATGAACTAATAATAGTTTCCATGAGTAAGTATCACAGTACAGGTTCATACAGCTACAAATTAATTTTACCATACCATATCTCTTAAAAAGATACCAGAATCTTTTCACCATTACTCATTGGATTCCCTCTTTTCCTAGATTTCTCTCTTCTTCCTTTGGTTACCTTAATTTTGATGTCAGTATCCAAGAGTTTCGATTCATTTGAATCTCCCCTTTCCCTTGACCTATTTATTATATACCTAAAATCGATCTATTGTATTAATTTTTCTATAGGATCTTGCTTTAATCTCTGACTTGATGGGTGACATTGAAGGTATGTTTGTTTCCTCATTGTATCTGGTTCTCCCCAAGGGCCTAAGACACAGTTGGTAGTTCTTGCTCACAAGTAACTGGTGTTAACTAAAGTTCTATAGTTGCATGAGCCTGGATGGAGTAGCTATATAGCAATGTGATTGAGTACATGACCATGGTTTTAGTGACTGCAGAATAGTAGTAGAGTAGTTCTGGGTAGTTTCCAGGAAACCATAGCACTGCACTGTAGCACTGTCATCTCATTGTTCATTGATTTGCTGGAGCAGGCACCAGTAACATCTCCATTGTGAGACTTGTTGTTACTGTTTTTGGCATATCAAATATGCCACGGGGAACTTGCCAGGCTCTGCCGTGAAGGCGGGATACTCTTAACAGATTGCCGGGCTCTACAAGTGAGATGGAGGAATCGAACCTGGGTTGGTTGGCGCGTGAAAGGCAAATGCCCTACCTGCTGTGCTATCACTCCAGTCCCAGGAAACCTTAATTTTTAATTTTTAGTTCCTGGATGGCAGCTGTGGTGACAAGTTCCAACCATTGTAGGTGTTGCACTTGCTATTTTTGGGGTATTGCGATTGTTACTACTTTGAGCACTATGGTGACTGGGTTGTGTAGTCATTGGTAGCAGCTTCAGGGATGTGGTTTTGTATACCTGGTGAATAGTCAAGCTACTGTGAAATCAAGTACCTAGGAGTAGCAAAGATGCCATCATTGAGCAATCCTGGACTATACTAGTGTTCAAAATCACGAGGAACTGCCAGAGGTTAAGGTGCCCCAGTCTGGGTATGAACTAGGATCTAAGTGTTGTTTTAGGCCTAGAAGGTATCTAGGATTTACTTCATGTTTAGTTTGTGATGGTGCATGAAGGCCTTGCTTGGAGCAATCTTTCTTACTATAATGGCAGGGAAGCACAGCAAGAAGGAGGCACCCCTTGCTAGCAGGCTATAATTTGGAAGATCTGTAGTATGTGCTAGAATAAAGGTGAGGATGAGAATGGGCCAGAACTGACTGTCTGCAAGTAGTAAACACTCTTGATAGTTGTATCCAGTAAAAATATTTTTATGTGTTATATTTGTATTTGTTGACTTCAAATATCTTCTAAAGAAATGGATCTCTGAATATATTCATAGATCCATGTTACATACTTATCATTTGTTTATAACCTTGAAAAGGCAGCAGAAGGCTCTGAAACATCTATTCAATTACATACCTATATCTGCTGATAACCCTTCAGCATGTGCTTATTATGTAGAAAGGGGTTTTTAATGATGGCCATATTTTATTTCTCTTCAGTCCTACAATATAATGCACAGAGAAATTGTAATGTAGACCTAGAGAAAAATCAACGCTTCAGTCTTGCACTTCTGATAACCTTATCAGCCTTATACACAACAAGACATTAGAGCGCAATAGATGAAGACATTTTCTGCAACTGAAATAAATTACTCTATACTTTTCTTAAGCTCTTGTCATCAGTAATTTGTGTTGGTTGAATATTTCCTGTAACTCAGAATCACACTCTGCTTGACAAATTTCTTTCAGGTGACTTATTCATTTTATGAATAATTATTTCATCTCAGATTTTATTGTTAGTTAAGCAGGGAAAGATTGCCTTTAGTTTTCTTTTGTTGCCTCAAAGGAATAAATGAGTGTAATCCCCGCTAATTTGATGTCATTAGTAAAATATAAACTCACATTCTCTTTGTCAGGTGAAAGTTAAACTATTCTCAATATGGAGCTGGGTATGAGTAAGTTAAACAATTTTTTAAGACTTAGTTCTTTAATAGGAAGAGAATTAGTGCACAAAGCTAAAATAGTAAATGTAATGATAGTATATTTTCATCTGTTACTTAAAATTTTCCAGTCATTTCTATGGCATTTTTATCTCAAACTGATGTAGTTTCAAAATATCCTACTTGTACCATAATGTTACAGTAAAAAAAAAAAACCAAAAAAACAGAAATTAAATGTTTTTTGTTGGGGACACTGTACTGCAGACAGGAATATTTTCCCCTCCTCAGCTGCCTTCTGGAAATAATTTCAGAGGCAGTTTTCCTTTTCTCACAGAAGCCTGGCTTGTCTTTGACATGCAGATCTTAGGTGCTAGCCAGGCCTGACTTGACATTGTAGATTCCAGGCTCTGGCCCAGCCTAGTCTTTGGGATATAGATTTCAGGTACTGCCTAGTTTGTAATTGACTTGTAGATTTCCTGTGGCAGCCCAGCCTGCTCTTTGGGATGTAAATCCGAGTGCTTTCAGCCCAAGGAAGGTTTCCATTTTGGTTTTGTATCTTCTTTCCTGAGGCCTTTATTACTGGCCTGCAGAGACAAGAGAATAATGTTGCCTCAATGTTTTTCCTGTAATGTCTTTTGGTGCCTTTGGTGACGGCAATGTATTGCGCCCTTTGGAAGTGCCATGATCAATAAAAGGAGATCCACAAGGCCCTCTGCCTTTGCTAAGAGCCAGAGCGAGCCTTAGTCCTCCAATCAATGCATTTCTTCCGCGTTCCTAATCTCAGCACCTCCCACCACGAATGTTCATGCAACAGGTTTTGAATCAAATGAAACCTTAGTATCTATTGCACAGCAGAATAAACACTTTCCTCTTATGTACCTTGAAAAGACACTCTGAATCTAGATGAATCTAGCTCTGAATCTAGATGTCAGTAGATAAACCTTAATGCTTGTGCCTGCTAGAAATCCATTCATCAAAGAAGTCTTCAGGTCTTAAAAGAATAAAATTACACTTGTCTAAATCAGAAAAGCATTAAAAAATAAGAAAATTATATATATATATATATGTTGTGTTGATGATACAGTAAAAAAAGTGTTTTTTAAAATTTTTCCTATTTTTTAATAAATTACTGTGAGATACAGTTACAGACGTATACACCCTCATGCTTATGTTTTAGTCATCCAATGATCGAGTACCCATCCCTCCACCAGTGCCCTTCTCCACAACCAATATTCCCATTATTCCTTCTACCACCTCTCCCACCCCAACTCCACCCTTCCTCTTAGGCTGGCAGATTCTCTTTTACTCTCACTCTCCTTTAGGGTGTTGTAGTCGGCAATGCATGTGTTAAGTAGCCATCATGTTTGATCTGTGGTCTACTTCCAGCGCGTATCTCCCATTCCGAACGGATCCTCCAGGCATTCTTTACTTGGTGGTACCTTCTCTATCTGAGCTGCCTAAAAAAATGTGGGTTTTTATCTGGGTATATTATATTCTTGTTTTTAAAACTCTGCTGTTTTGTTTTGTTTTGTTTTGTTTCGTTTTTTCAATTCTAGGGACTGAACCCAGATTTTCCTCATGTGAGGCATCAATTGTCCAGTCAATCAGTGAGCCACATACCCCTCTTGCTCCTCTTATTAGTTTTTCACTTACATTTTTTCTATGTAGACCCTTATTCATGCTTCTGTTGCTTCAGTCTTTAGTTGGATGCTGCACCTATTGGTATTACATAACACATAAAATTTCTGCTCATATGTGAAAAAATTAAAAAGCAATATTTAATGTAAAAACTAAGAGAATAAAATTCTTTTTCTTGAGATTAAAATACCAATGAAAAGCAATAACATCTACAAAAAAAGTTAAGAATTATAAAGATATATGGGAATAGTATGAAAGAGGAAAAGGTAAATTATTAACTCAAGATTTAGAGTTCATTTTAATTAAATGATAAGTCACTAATATAAGTTAAAATTTAAAAAGTGACCTTTAACAAATAAATATAAATTCATCCTACTGACTTTGGAGTAATAGTTATATATAGAGAGAATTGAAACATTAAGGTTCTATTTGGAGTAATAATCCTGGAGTTTTTAGTGATAAAGATAGGGACTTGAGAAGCACAAAAATATGCAATAATAGTGAGTAAAGAGATTAATAAAAGTACTGAAAGATAAATTTCAAGAAAATTAAAGACTAAACTTGCATGACCCATTCAATGAACGATATTAGAACTTATAAGGAAGTCCTGAGATGAAAGAGAAGTTACATAGAATCCAATAACATAGAGTTTAAAGAAGGAAGAGTAAAATTAATACAACAGAAGTTCGTGAAAACTGAGAGCTGAGAAAAATTCCTTAGATATGTCTATCAGTAACTGAAGAACACTGTAGAATTTTTGATAAATTGTTAAAATGAAAATACCAGTGCATAGGAAGTTTAGAAAATAGAGAAAATTTGTCCTTGAGGAATAATTATTTTTTATATTCCACACAGTTCATGGATACAGTATACATTCACCTACCTGTGGATTACAGTGAAAAATAAATGAATGAACGTTTTAAGTATATAATTGGATTATTTTAGAAATCTTCAAACTGACATTGGTATTTAAAAAATTATAAAGTATCTCATAACATCACTGTCATTGTCACTGTCATCCCATTGCTCATCTATTTGCTCGAGTGGGCACCAGTAACGCCTCTCATTGTGAGACTTATTGTTACTGTTTTTGGCATATCAAATACATTGCAGGTAGCTTGCCAGGCTCTGCCATGTGGGCTCAATACTCTCGGTAGCTTGCCAGACTCTCCGAGAGGGGCGGAGGAATCGAACAGGGGTCGGCCGTGTGAAAGAAGAACGCCCTACCACTGTTCTATCGCTCCAGCCCAACATCACTATAAAGAAGAAAATTTTATGATAAAGAGAAACACAGTGTAGTCTAGTAAGCTATTTTAGTAATTTTTTTAAAAGGCTAGAGAGGAAGTAAGTTGCTTGTCTTTCATCCATCTAATCCAGGTTCAATCCCTGTTAATTCATATGCCTCTGAGCACCACCAGAGTCACTCTTAAACCCAGAGCCATGAATAACCTCCAAATACTTCATGCTGTGACCCAAGTTCTCCCCCACCAGTATAATTACTTGATAGATTAATTATTAAAACATTTAAATAAATGGGTTGGAGAATTAAGGAACTTGCTTGCCTTACATGAACAGACCCCAATTTAATCTTGGCACCAAGTATAGTTCCCTGAGTATTACCAGGAGTGATTCTTGAGCATAAAAGCAAAAGTAAATCCTAAGCACTGCTGAGTCAAAATCAAACAAACAAATAATAAAATAGAGAAAACCAACCAAGTGGTATTGTTGGTCTTTTATTCTTACTCTAACATTTTGACAAGTTGTCTTCATTTTTATATGTATATTCACTTTGTATGCTCTATATATCAATTGGATTTTTCTGTGTAACAAATAACCACAAAGTATCAATTGCATAACATAGTAAACGTATGTTTTATACCTTTGCAGCCTTAGATGGATTGAGATTTCACTGACAGTCTGAATTTTTCTACATGAGTCTAAGTGATAAATTCACTATAAATTTACTTCTTATGTTTATTTTCCTTCTTATTCCAGTGCCATATTTTCCCACTGTTGATGGACATAGCATAAAACGAAAAGCTACAGCATAAACCCTTCACAATAAATTCTTTATACTCTATTATTCTTGTGCCTGACGATTGTCACATAACCAAACTAAACTCAAACGTGATAGGAAAATGTTATCTGCTTCTCCATAGTAGAACAAACGGATATGCATGCTGAGTAAAGAGAAACTGGTGTTCCGGAGCCAGCTAGTCCTCTCACAACAGCTTATCTCTTCTTAGATCTGCATTCAATGATATTGCACTGGTGGACTGAAATGAGCCACGATTGAAGTATTATCACATTCAAGTGACAAATTTGTTCTGAGAATCAGTTGTTAAACACTTAGCAGCATAGTACTGGGAATATATTTTGAAAGTGTAGAAATTTGAGTAAATTGATGCCATTGTGCCACACAATATATTTTGATTTATTCACTTACTCACTCCTTATGCTTCACTGAGGACTTATTACAGTCCCAGTACTGTGTTATGATGGCATGAAAATATAGTGATGAAAAATATATTAGCTCTGTTCTGGTGTTTTTTAGCCAATAGAAGGAAGAGAAGTATTTATGTAAGGCTATATTATGCTGAAAGAAAAAAAAGGAGGTTAATATCTAAAATATATGAAGAACTTGGAAAACTTAATAACAATAAAAAATAACCTCGGCAAAAATGGAGAGAGAAAGGGCTGGAGAAAGAGTACAGAGAGTTCTTGCCTTGCACATGGCCAAACCAGATTAGGGTTCCAGTATTCCACAAGGTTTCTTGAGCAGACAGAAGTGATTCCTGTGCACAGAGCCAAGAATAATCCCTGAGCACAGCCAGGTGTGAGATCCTAAACAAACAAAGAAACAAATAAATAAAATGTTCTCCATCAAGATATCACCTTATACCAATGAGAATGACATGCATCAAAAGAACAAAAACACCAATGGATGTGAGGAACGGGGAACCCTTAACCCTACTGCTGGTCATGTTAACAAGTCTAGTTCTTTGGGAAAAAAATATAGACACTTCTCAGAAACCTACAATTGAAATTCCATGTAGCTTAATTATTCTGCTTCTCAGCAACTACTTCAAAGGCTCAAAAACTATAAAAGAGATGATTACTCTCTTATGTCCATTGTAGCATTGTTCACAATAACTGAGATTTGGAAGCAACCTGAATGTCCAAAAACAGATGACCGGGGATAAAAGAGATAGTACAATGGCAAGGTAAGGTTTGATTCCAAGAACACCAAATAGTCCTTTGAGCACTGCTAGGAGTAATACCTGAGTACAGTTCCTGGAGTAAGATTTGAACACTGCTGGATATGGCCCAAACAAACAAAAAGACAAAAAGGAAAGATGACTGGGCAAAGAAACTGTGAGACACACACACATTCACACACACACACACAAGCACACACATACACACAATTGATTACTACTTGGCTATGATGAAAAGCAAAGTCAGGCAAATTGTCACTAAGTAAATGAAATTGGAGAGTATCATTCACAATGAATGAGTGAAATCATTCACAAGAACAGAGAGAAATACAGAATTAAGTCTCTCATATGTGTGACATAAAGAAATATATCATGGGAATAACAAAAGGTCAAACACAATGGAACCTGAGAACTGCTTTACAGAATTGGGCTTAATGAAGGATTAGATGAAGGGGTATTTAGAGGGGACCTGAGATAAGACAGTGGTCCCCTCTTTTAAAGGATTTGGTGTTAGAATGTTTTAAGCATGAAACCATATCATTAACAGTATTGCAAATTACTGTGCTTCAGATATAAAATAATAATTCTTAAGTTCCAAGTAAAGCGTTTTATCCAAGATTCTACATTAATCCAGGCAAAAGAAAAATATTTGCTAAATACTCCTCAAAATTTTATAACTAGAATATCTAAGTCACACAAAAATTTGAAAGATTGAAAGCTCAAAATGTACTGGAGAAGATACTTTGCATTTCTATATGCAGTCCTTCATGTTGTTATATTCAGCAACATTTTTACTCATCCGTGACTCTCCAATAAAAACCGTGCATCAACAGCATGCATAATAGGAAACAGTAAGGGACTATAGCTCAATTAACCTTTATTAAAATAAATGATTGAATTGTTTCTATTGAGTTGGTTTCATTGTGTATCAATGATGTTTTACTCCCCTTTGTTTAAATAACTTTAAAAATAAGTCTGATTTACACACCACAACATGGCGTTCATATGTAATAGACTACGTAGAAACTACATAATGGATTCACAAAGTGTACACAAAAATCAGAAAGGGTAGAAGTACATTATCCTCCTAGCTTTAAGAGATCCAGTTATGATCCAGATATTTAGGAACTTCAATTTGTCAGGTTTGACAACATTGTAATTGATTGCAATAATAAAACCCTTACCAAAAGCTGAATTACTTTGGGGGGAATTTGCCTTGTTTTCTTAAGTGTTTTGCAAGTATGATAAGTAGGTTGTGGTGCTTTTCCTGACATAAGTGCAAAAAGAGATCTATGTTCTCTTTTAGAGCACATAGTGACAAAGGATCAAGCTCTTGGGCTGCAGGCTACAACAAATTGAACATATTGAATTTTAACTGTGGTCTAATGCAGTCTTAGGTTTGTTCCAATCCATTCAAGTGATACCTTTCCATGCTAGAGCCATAACTTTTTTCATAAACTGGTCAACTAAGTACAGTATATTTAATTATTTTAAGAAATATTTCCTGTTAAATGTGATAAGTCTTTATAAGCATACAGATACTGGGTAAGACTAAAATCTCTTGTTTGAGGCATTTTACACAATATCTGCTAAACCTACATATAATGCAGTTTTCTATACTGAACAAAGCAGTGTGTAATTTCAATCATACTTGTTAACTCTTAGTCAAGCCACACAAATAAAATTCAATTTGTATTTGGACTATCTAAAGGTAAGAAATATTCATGCATTTTCCTCTTTCCAATTTAAGTTGCATGTTTAAGCCAGAAAAGATTATATCCCGGAGAGGCAAAAAAGTACAGTCTAAATGACATCTGCACTCGAATGTTCATTGCAGCACTTTACAATAGCCAGAATCTGGAAAAAACCTGAGTGCCCTAGAACAGATGACTGGTTAGAGAAACTTTGGTACATCTACACAATGGAATGCTGCTGTTAGAAATGATGAAGTCATGACCTTTGCATATAAGTGGATCAACATGAACAGTATCATGCTAAGTGAAGAGTCAGAAAGAGAGAGACAGACATAGAAAGATTGCACTCACCTGTGGAATATAAAATAATGGAATAGGAGACTAACACCCAAAAATAGTAGATAAAAGTACCAGGAAGTTGGCTCCAAGGCTTGGAAGCTGGCCTCACACACTGGAGGAAGGGGCAGCTCACATAGAGAAGGGAACACCAGGTAAAGTGTGGTTTGAAGACCTGCATGGGATGGGAGATGCGCACTGAAAATAGAATATAGTCCAAACACGATGGCCACACAGTACCCCTGTTGCAAACCAGAGCACCCAAAAGGAGAGAGAGATCAAAAGGGAATGCCCTGCCACAGAGGTGGGGTGAGGTCAGGGGGGAGGGGTGGGAGGGTGGGAAGGATACTGGAAAAAAATTTCTTAATTGACCTTAAAGGATTCCTTTATTTATTTTATTTTATTTTTTTATTGAATCACCATGTGGAAAGTTACAAAGCTTTCAGGCTTAAGTCTCAGTTACACAATGCTCAAACACCCATCCTTTCACCAGTGCACATATTCCACCACCAAGAACCACAGTAAACCTACCCTCCCACCTCCCCTCCCACCCCCCCACCTCCCCAGCCCCCCACCTCGCCTGTGTAGCTGATAAATTTCACTTTACTTTCTCTTTACTTTGATTACATTCAATATTTCAATAAAAAACTCACTATTATTGTTTCCTTTAATAGTGTTTCCTTAAAATCCTAAATATTTTAAGGATTCCTTTAAATACGAGGCAAAGGTGCTAGGAAATAGTACAGCAGAGACTGTGTATGTCTAGCATGTGTCCCTCCCTCTAGGGTTCAATTGTGGCATCCATGTGGTTCCCGAGCATAGCTTGGTCCAGCCTTGAAGGCCCCTAGCACACACAGATGTGTCTCAGCACCATCAAATGGGCCTTGTAATGCCCAGAACTGTAAGTAGTACCGTTGACAACTAAGCAGCATCCTGAGGCCCTTGAGGTGCCAGCTGGATTGGCAGAGTTGGGTCTGTAGGCCTCCTGGGAACATACCACCCCCCAAAATGATGCAAATTTGCAGCAATTCTTGCTTGCAAATGATTTCCATTTAACATATTAAAACGTATTAAAATTTCTGTTTTGACATGCAATGTTACTTACTGCATCAACCACCATAGTGCCAAAAACTCTCCACCATTTTCTTTATAAAATACTTTCATTTTTGAGCAGCATAGAAAGTTTTTTTGGGAAAATCACTGACCCTAGGTCAGAAACAGTCAACAAAAATTGAAATAATTTAAGGGTCTCAATATTCAAGGAAGTATAGTATAATTAAGATATATAAGATATAAACATGTAGGGAATATTACTGGTATATATTTTACAACAATGACAGTAACTTGCCCTCAATAGGCTAATGAGAAGCCTGTAGGTTACTTTATGAATACAAAGAGACTACCTGTTAAGAGCATTTTATTATTTAAATTTCAACATCTACTTCTTAGCATAAGTGATTTTCTATTTACTCTTGTATACATTTTAAATCTATGTGAAATGCCATTGTAAGGCTAACACCACATAATAGAGTAATTTCAATCATGATTTACTCTAATAAACTTATTTATAAGGAACTCAAGACTTTTTACTAGAAAATTAGGGGGAAAATGATGTTATTCTGGTGGCTAAAATTAGTATTTAAAATTCCTGCCACAGCAAATGACAAGATGATATTTCATTTTCTGTTCTGACATTTCAATGATTACATAAATTATATTAAATTAGGAACTACTAGGGCACATAAAAAGTTTTTAATGCAATCCTTCAATCAAACATTAAAATTCCTAAAGAATATGTATTATATATACATATAGGTATACTTTGGTAATAAATCTGTACATGAAATAATATCAATCTCAGTGTTGGAGAGATAGTATAGCAGGTAGGGTACTTGCCTTGCACACAGAAGATCCCGGTTTAATCCTTGCCACCCCATTAAACTCTCTGAGCCCTGCCAGGGGTAATCCCTGAGCACAGAACCAGAAAGTAATCCTTGTGAGTTCTACAACAAAAGCAAACAAAGAAAACCAAATGAAATAATTTTAATCTTCTAAAAAATATTATCATGAAATTTTATATGATTGTTATCTCCATTTTAACCAATGCCACTGAAGATATGAATTTTCACTTCACTTTATTTTAGTGGTTTGGGGCCACAGTTTGCAGTTCTCAGGAGTTATTTTCAGCTCGATTGTTGAGGATTCTCTAGGCAGTGCTCTTGGGAGCATATGTGGTACCTGATTTAAACTCAGGTTCCTGCATGCAAATCATATGCTCCATTCAATTGAGCTACCTATCCAGCCTTAAATTTCTTCTCTTAAAAAGTTCCTTACATACATGGTCAACACTGGTTTGATCCCTGGAGCGACTCATGGTTGCTCGTACTATTCCTGGGAGTGATTTCTTTATAGAGAGCTAAGAGTAACAAACTCCTAAGCACTGATGAATGTGGATCAAAAACCCAAACCAAATTGTAACAAGAAGTTTTCTCAGGTATCCTCTTGGCCAGTGCTAAGTATAACACCTACCATATAATATGGTAGGAATATGTGAGATATATATATGTATATATATATGCATATATATACATATGTATATGGACTGGAGCAATAGCACAGTGGTACGGCGTTTGCTTTGTATGCCACCAACCCAGGTTTGATTCCTCTGCCCCTCTTGGAGAGTCCAGCAAGCTACCCAGAGTATCTCGTCCACACGGCAGAGCCTGGCAAACTACCCTTGGTGTATTTGATATGCTAAAAACAGTAAAAACAAGTCTCGAAATGGAGATGTTACTGGTGCCCACTTGAGCAAATCGATGAACAACGGGATGACAATGACAGTGAATGAAAAGTCTAATTATTCCCCATATTTTGGACACTTGGTTAATTTTCACATTTTGGCTATCATGAATTGTGCTTCCTGCATCATACTTTATACTATAATACCATTTAATTCATTCCTTACTCATATGACATTTTTTCAAATGGAGATCTCAACTATCTAAGTATGTTGTTTATTTAACATTTAGCAACTAGAAACATATGCCAGTTACTCTTACTGTTCTTTTCCATGTATGTACACATATGCATGTACACATGTGCATTTACACACACACACAGGAAGAAAGAGAGAGAGAACTATCAATTCAGCAAGAGTTCACTCATCTCAAATGCACTGTGATGAACACATTTATGTATACATGCAGATTATCATTGTGTCATTTATTCCATAAATATTTTGGGGGAAATCTAATTGTGCTAATTACTGTATTAAGACTTGGGCTCAAAAGCTGATTTTAGCACTGACCCTGCTGTAAGCACTTCAGTCTAAATTTTTTTAAAAGTGTAGACTTCAAAATCAAGCTCTCACTATTCGCAGATGATATGATGCTATACCTAGAGAAACCTAAAAGCTCTAGTAAGAAACTCTTAGAAACAATTGACCTATACAGTAAAGTCGCAGGCTATAAAATCAATACCCAAAAGTCCATGGCCTTCCTATATGCAAACAATGAGACAGAGGAAAGGGACATGAAAAAAGCAATCCCATTCAAAATTGTGCCCCAGAAAATCAAATATCTTGGAATCAGCTTAACTAAAGAAGTAAAGGACCTCTACAAAGAAAACTATATAACTCTACTCCATGAAATAAAAGAGGACATGAGGAAATGGAAACATATCCCCTGCTCATGGATAGGGAGAATAAACATTGTCAAAATGGCAATACTCCCAAAAGCATTATACAGATTTAATGCGATCCCTATAGGGATACCCATGGCATTCTTCAAAGAAGCGGAGCAAGCAATCCTGAAATTTATATGGAACAATAAACGCCCACGGGTAGCTAAAACAATTCTTGGGAAAAAGATGATGGGAGGCATCACCCTCCCCAACCTTAAACTCTACTACAAAGCGGTAACAATTAAAACAGCATGGTACTGGAACAAAGGCAGAGCTGCAGACCAATGGAACAGGGTGGAATATCCCCACACACAACCTCAAATGTATGATCATCTAATCTTTGATAAAGGAGCAAGAGATGTGAAGTGGAGCAAGGAAAGTCTCTTTAACAAATGGTGCTGGCACAACTGGACAATCACATGCAAAAAAATGGGCTTAGAACTCGACCTGACACCATGCACAAAAGTCAGATCAAAATGGATTAAAGACCTCAACATCAGACCACAAACCATAAGGTACATTGAAGACAAGGTCGGCAAAACCCTCCAGGATATTGAAGATAAAGGTATCTTCAAAGATGACACGGAATTAAGCAATCTAGTAAAAACAGAGATTAACAAATGGGACTACATTAAACTAAAAAGCTTCTGCACCGCAAAAGATACAGTGACCAGAATACAAAGACTATCTACAGAATGGGAAAGGATATTTACACAATACCCATCAGATAAGGGGTTGATATCAAGGGTATATAAAGCACTGGTTGAACTCTACAAGAAGAAAACATCCAACCCCATCAAAAAATGGGGCGAAGAAATGAACAGAAACTTTACCAAGGAAGAGATACGAATGGCCAAAAGGCACATGAAAAAGTGCTCTACATCACTAGTCGTCAGAGAGATGCAGATCAAAACAACCATGAGATACCACCTCACACCACAGAGACTAGCACACATCCAAAAGAACAAAAGCAACCGCTGTTGGAGAGGATGTGGGGAGAAAGGGACCCTTCTACACTGCTGGTGGGAATGCCGGCTAGTTCAGCCCTTTTGGAAAACAGTATGGACGATTCTCAAAAAACTAGAGGTTGAGCTCCCATTTGACCCAGCAATACCACTGCTGGGAATATATCCCAGAAAAGCCAAAAAGTATAGTCAAAGTTACATATGCACTTATATGTTCACCGCAGCACTGTTTACAATAGCCAGAATCTGGAAAAAACCCGAGTGCCCTAGAACAGATGACTGGTTGAAGAAACTCTGGTACATCTATACAATGGAATACTATGCAGCTGTTAGAAAAAATGAGGTCATGACGTTTGCATATAAGTGGATCAACATGGAAAGTATCATGCTAAGTGAAATGAGTCAGAAAGAGAGAGACAGACATAGAAAGATTGCACTCATCTGTGGAATATAGAATAATAGACTATAAGACTAACGCCCAAGAATAGTAGAAATAAGTACCAGGTGAATGTTTCCATGGCTTGGAGTCTGGTCTCTCATTCTGGGTAACTCAGTGAAGGGACCACCAAGTAAAATGTGGTTGGAGGTCATGTGGGGGAAGGGTGAGGTGGGTGGAATACAGACTAGAGACTGAACACAATGGCCACTCAACACCTCTATTGCAAACCACAACACCTAATCAGAGAGAGAGATAACAAAAGGGAATTCCCTGCCATAGTGGCAGGGTGGGGTGGGGGGAGACGGGTCTGGGGAGGGGGGGAGGGATGTTGGGTTTATGGGTGGTGGAGAATGGGCACTGGTGAAGGGATGGGTTATTGAACTTTGTATGGGGGAAGCATGAGCACAAAGATGTATGGATCTGTAACTGTACCCTCACGATGACTCTCTAATTAAAAATAAACTAATTAAAAAAAAAGTGTAGACTTCAGTAATTACAGAGCAGTGTAATCAGTACAATGAGAGGTCTACAGAAGTTAATATGAACATAAATATAAAACTGCATGTAATCCATGCCACAATGTAGAACTTGAAAGAACAGGAGGAAAGAGCAAGTCTTAAAAAAAAAATCAATGTTTTGTTATTGTGAGTTTGTGAATAAGGGCACTGTAAGTAATAACCAATGAGAACAACTTGAAGGAGGGCTAGTGAGAGTCATAAAGCACAGGTTATATCTGCAGTAGATACACTTCTTGTAAGAAGAGTATTTGAGTTCATAGTAGAGTGTTTATATTGGGTAACTAATGACCTAAGTAGGTAAATATTGTCCTTATAGTTAAAACAACTGATTACATGAATTTCAGCATTAAACCAAAATACTCACCTGTGAAAAACACCCATTCTGCATACTACAGCTTGTTAATTGAAAACAAATACATAGAAAAGACACTTTCTGAATTATCTTATTTGGTCTAATAAACAATTCTGTCACCTATAATTGTTACACAAAATGTTGCGACAATCTATATTATTAATACACAAATAAAATTTCATTAGCTTTTTAGTACTCTGCAAGTAGATCAGAAATTCTCAATACAATATTCAAGGGTTTAGATTTCAGAAGAATGTGAATAGTAGAAAACTGACATCTCCCAAAATTCTTAGTGAAAGTTAGCGTTTCTCTTATAAGTGCTAGCAACAAGCTATATGATATTACCAGTACCCAGTGTAGGATAATGGTTGATTTGCCTTTCCTCCCTGGCCACTGGGAGCTTGTGTTTGTTGATTGCCCCCCAACCTGTCAATTACCTTTGTCTCCTGATCAGACTCTGACTTGTAAATATTGTCTTTCTCTTCTCCCTAATGCTCTCTGCATGGTTATTACTTCAGAGCAGTTGCTTTTTGTATGGATACAGAGAGACAGTTAAAAAGACAAGCCTGTGGTTTGGGGCTTGGGAGTTGATTGACTCCAGATAATATAACTCCTGAACATCTGTTCTCTCGACTTAAGCCTCAGTTGCTCTTACTTCTTATATCCCCCAAACCAGGGTATGGACGAGGGACTGGATGAACACAGGGCAAACAGTGAGTTAGGAGCTACCCTGCACACTGAAGTGGGCCTGGCCAAAGTGCCCCAATACTTAACTATAAGTTAAAAGATTGATCATGGACAGATGCCGTCATGATCCAAAAAGTAATAACTAGATTTGAACCCTGCTGGGGTTAGGAATGACTGATCCAGCCTGAGCACTATAGTCTGAGTTTGTGGTAAGACATCCTCAGGAGAGTCACCCTACAAGTGTAAAAGTGTCCATACAGAATGGTAAATATTAGGAGAATTAAAGATGTTAATTAAGTTGCAGGTTTAAAGAGAGGAGAAACACACCTAAAGGATGTTTTGCCCTCGTAGAGAAGTAGAGAAGTCTGGAAAAACATTTTTGATCACACTTCCCATATGGGGAGGCAAGGTTGGTGAGGCGGCTGCGGGGAGAGGTTGCAAGAGATTGATGGGATGACTGGATTGTTGGTTGGATTGATTGATTGAAAAAGAGACAGCAGAGATAGGGATAGAGGAGACAGATACAGTGGGAAGAAAGAATTGCGTGAATAGAGAGAGATAGGCAGAGAGAGAGAGAGAGAGAGAGGCAGGAGGGGTGGAGAGAGCTGGGAGAGAAGAGAGATTGAGTAAATGGCAACTAATCAGCAACTAGCTTGACCCTCGTTCTTCCTTCATCTGTCCAAGGCAACAGCCGGCCAGGGTGGAGAAGCAGCTTCAGAGCACCGAACGAGGGCAGGGTGGGAAAGAGAGCCACCCAGAGCTACCCGGAGAGCCCACGAACATCCTTTCATGAGTCATCTCCGAATGCGTGAGGGGCTTACACAGCCTGAGGTGGGGAATCTTACAGCTCCTCACACACGCAGAATTTGTTTTTTACACCCAGTACTTATCATCAGTATAAATAACATGGTTTTGGGGGCCAGAAGAAGCCAGCAGGGCATTTGCCTTGCACATGACCCTGGTTTAATCATTAGTACTCCATATGTTTTCCTGAGCCCTAACAGGAGTGATCCCTGAGCACACAGTCAGGAGTAAGCACTAAACATTGCCACCAAGCACAGCATATTTTTAAAAGGGGCAAAAAAAGAGAAATAACTTATTTTATATTGTACTGCAGTTATTAGAGGCACCAATATTATCTCCTTTTATCATAAATTTTAAATTTTAGTGAGGATGAGAATCTTTGCCAGAATCTTGTTATTTATTGAAATAATGATAAATCAAGTTCTCACTACAACATAAGCTTCTTTAAATGCTTTGAAAACTATAAAGCATATAATTTATAGCCCTTAAAATAGTTTAGCATCATTTGTATATTTATGACATTACCCTAAGAAGTGAGACAGAGATCCATGTGTCCATAGGTATAATTAAGCTAAAATTTAATTTTGTAAACAAATGAAAGATTGCAAAAGACCCTTGATTCCTAGAGACACCTATTTGTGATGTTACTTTTGTTTCCTTGTTTTTGACAAGCCCATTTCCCAGCCCAAGTGATACATAGAAAAAAAATGTGATTTAGTATACCTCTCTCAGCTCTATAGCATAGCTGGAGTCTCAATCTATCCAAAGCCCTTCTGCAGCAGGATTACTTATAGAACTTTATTACAAAATGATTTGTTGGAATTTTCTTCATTGTTAACTGAGAGTTAGACATGAGAAGATTTGAATGTTACTTTTTGAGGTTTCCTCTATGCTAACTTTGACTTTGGGGTTTACCTGGTGCTATTTACTGAGGTGGTGGTTCATTGGATACTGTTAACTATAATGTTGCTTCCATTCCTTAATGATGGTACAATTTTAGCCTTTTTGCTGCACTCTCTGATTCAATTTAACTTGGTCTCTGAGCCAAATTGCCTTAAGCTAAGCATCAAGATGAGACTTTCTCATTGCTGACTCTAAAGGACTTTCATCCTCCATGGATACAGAAGTGTAGATAATATTAATAGTGCCTTTGGTGCCTCAGTAGGCACATCCATCCACATTTAAATACACATTTTTATGTTTAGCCATTTATTTCTAGCTATGACATATTGCAATGGCTTATCTATTAGCATACTAAGCCCAGCCTTAAGGTCTGGAGGAGATTTATGTTGAACATTTTTGATGACATTATTCACACTATGTGTGAAGCTGAGTAAGACTTTCTTTTGAATCAGAGTTATGCCAGATTCATGCCCCACTGGTTGCTCTACTACAATTCTATTTTTAACTTGAGTTATATTGCAACGGTAAAAAATTAAGCCAATGAAGTCAGATACAGATATGAATAGCTGCAGAGTTGAAGAAACCCTGGTTAAAATTTTGGCTCTGTCTTGTAGTACTTGTGTGACCTTGAATAAGCATTTAGCCTCATTGAACATCAGTTTCCTTGACTATAATATGATTAATATAAGGTTTAAATGAATGCATGCAGGAGTAGATATTGAATAAAGAGGTGAACATGAAGCGTGCCACATAAGACAACCCAATGAAAGAAGGCTATTATGATAATGATTGTCACTAATGAATATTGATGTACAAAAAGTTTTAACATTCCTTGGCCCATATTGAACAAGGGAAATATAGAGATGCTGTCAGCCAAGGAAAGAACACTTGAGCTTATCTCTTCCACTTCTTTCATTTTACAAAGTAGAAAAGTGAAGCACAGAAAGGTTAAAGAGTTTATTCAAGGTCATTTAGTTATTCATCTAGTGGAAAAGCTAGGACAAGATCTATTTCTTGTGACCTAAATTCCATTCTTCAAAATGTGAAGACCTGAGCATCAGGCACAATGCCAAGGAGCTAGAGGCAAAGCATTTAATCATAAAGTAACAAATCTCCATCTCCTGTGTACAGAAGAAAAGTTCACAGAATTTTAAGAGCAATGAGTCCATTAAGAAAAATAAAGTAGCTGCCTCATGCACATGCTTGAGCTCTCCCTTTAAGTGCTCTGTTACCATGGAATATGGAGTCTCTCTAAAATCATAGTGAATCTTGTATTTTGCATAATACAAGGAACGCTGGCTGGATTAAAATTCTACACATTCCTAACCCTAGACTTTCAAAATGTTTCACACTCTGAGACTTGTCCACTCTTAGTAGAATCACCATCCATCTGTCATTTATCATATCTCCTTTACCAGTTTTCATCCAGCTTTTTGCTAGTCTACATCCTTCATTCTATACACTCAGTGTACACCAAAAGCTCTACACACCCAGTGTTTATAACTTTCTAAACCCTGGTCAGATTATAAAATACATAAATTTGAAGATATCAAGTTTTCATTCTTTATATTAGCTAGTATACTAGCTTATGGTTAAGACTAATACAGTATTTTATTCATTGTTTGTGTTTCCAGAGTGTAACAGATCACATGACATACCAATGTATCACAGCTGACTTGAAAGTTGGAATGTTAAATTTTATTAAATACATATAAAAATATTATATGAAATAAATTTAAGTGACCAGAGATTATATGAAGAATATTTGATTCCAAAATGCTAAACCTGTGATTGACTTGAAAAAATTTTCAGCTTCATAAAAACATAGACAAATGAATTTAAAATACTCAGCAATTTGTCATGTTATATACATACTTTTTAAATTAAAATATTTAATTTTTTTATTTTCCTTTTGAGATTTGAATTGGCTTGGATAGACTGAGAAATAATTCTTAAAAGTTAGACATCACCTTGCAGTCAATAAAAATGATGAAGAAGCTGCCTTGATGCTGTCAGAAAAATAGAATTATCTATGATCTTTCAAGTGTGGAAAATTAATCTATGGCTCACTATAGATGCATTTGATTACAATCCAAAAATTATGGTATAAGTAAGCCCCCAAAGAATTTTCCATTATTTTTAGATTAAGTAAAACACCTCTCTAAATATTAATAATATTTAAGAATTTAAGAATATTTTAACAAAATTCTCTAGATTGAAAATTATCTGCTATTTATATTGAAGAAATAATAGCTCAGTGAGAAAAAGTGAATTGTCCAAAAACACACAGATTTAAGAAGCATAAACAAAATCTTTCTAATTCCAAATACCCAATTTTCATCTCTAATCCCCTTTTTCCTAAAGAAATTGAAAAATATTTAATCAAATCTACATGGCATCACTATGGAATTGGATTATTCCTCTCGAAATGCAGAGGTAAAAGTCAATGAATTGGCCAGAATATTTTATTTGCTATTTTTCTTCTTCTTTCTCACTTTACACATAGCAGTGCATCTCTAATGATGAATATTCTTTAATCTTTAATTACCCTTTACTTGTGTGTATATATATATAATGTATATATATGTATATATAATGTGGGTTTAAATATAAACAAGTATTTCTATTGTTGGTATTCAACTTTATAGAAATGTTGAAATAAGCAAACAAATTTTAAAAAATAGATTAGTCTTTAGTACTCCTTAAGATGTCATCAAAGTAATCATTAATTATAGAAGATAATCATCCCATCAGACCATATGGCTTGTGTTAATTGCATCATTCATTTATTTAACAAAATATTTATTGGGGCCAAGAAAACTCAGTTGTCTCTAACACATGTTTTGCATGCAGGAGGCCTAGGTTTGATCTCCAGCCACACATGAATCTCCTAATACCTCTAGGAACATTCTCAGGGCACAAGCCAAGAGTATCTCCTTGACTCTACAAGATGTGGTCAAAATAAACAAGCAATGATAAAATATTTAATGCAAATTGGCTATCTATGAGTTTTCCAGTTATTGTGTATTCATTGATGAAAAAATGAATTAAAGTTTCTGTATGGCATGCATTTTTTGACAGTAAGAAAAAAATTAACGTGCAATGGGCCAAATGGTGATAATTGCTTTAGAAAAACCTCAAGTGTCAGGGTCTTTTGTTGTTGTTTTAGGTCTGTACCTTGTGGTGTTCAGGGGCTTCTTCTGGTCTTTGAGCTTTGGGGGTTACTTTTGGTTTCCTCACAGACCCATGTGTTTCCAGAGATAGAATTAGAATCTCCTGCATGCAAAAAAAGCACGCACTCAGTCTATTGAACAATTGTTCTAGCTTCCATCATTTTTTAAAATTGTAGAGAGTATATGGAATTGTGATTATTTTTTTCATCATAGAGAGATGCGTAAAAGGAGACACAGAGTCTGATACCCTATGGCACCACATGGCTTCCTAAGCATATTGGTGTTTACCTAGAAACCCTCTGCTAGTGCTGGGTACTATGCTGAACTATGAACTCTGTGCCTTGGCAGAGAAGCACCAGGAAATTTGCCTAGGCTTCCTAAGAACTACCGGGATGAATCATCAAAAGATATTTAAATGATGGGCTAGATATATTACAGGGTTTAGGGTGCATGGTTTGCACATGGTCAATCCTGGTAAACTGTTAGCTGTTAGATATTAAGGTAAATGCTGCTGTTAGCAATTTGTTAAAAAATAATAATAAAACATATACTGGAAGGAGAAAACAAAAATGCAAAGGTTCTGAGTTAGTCTCATGTTTCAGGTGTTGAAGAATAATCAGGGGACAGTATTATAGTTAGAGAGAATTGAGTAAGGAGAAGAGATTACTCCTGGAAATTGGGAGTGTAAGGACCCCATCTTTAAAGGCCTCTTAGATCTTGGCAAAACTTTGGGTATAATATTGAGTAAGTCAGAGAAGCAATTAGAGAATTCTAAAGAGGAGTCATATGATCTATATACACCATTTAAAGTTCATTCCAGCTACTGTTTAAGAAAGGATTATGGCAGACAGGGGCAGGAAAGGTGAGATCAGTTGGTTAAGAGGCTATTCAGTAATACAGAGGAAATATAATATCTTTACCTAATAGGTAACAATGAAGATAGTGAAAAGAGACTAAAATCTGGGCACATTAAGAAATAGAGAACATTTTACTTGCTGATAGAATGTGGGATATGAAATAAAGTGAGAAAGCAAATGATTTTAAAGTTTTCACTTTATGTTGCTATTTATTAAAACAAGAAAGATTATGGGAAATATCATTTGATATGTTACGCTTGGGATCACTGTTTAATATTGGAAATATTTTAACATGTATCATTCAACAAGATTTTACTCAGACTCTATAACATCTTTAAAATCAACTGAAATAAGCGCCAATGTAGAAAATGTTTGCTATGCCTGTGACTACTCATCATGATCAAGATTAGGAATGTGATTTGCTTATAGATAAATTAACCCTGCCTAATCTAGAGAATCCAACTAAAACACTTTATATGTACATATATATGATTAATTTGTAATAAAAACAAAAATATATATTGAAGATGTATTGGAGATATCTTGAATAAATGATGTGGGAATATTAAATAGCTTTACGCAAAACAATCAAATTGGACCATCTTAAACCACTCACAAAATATAAACTATAGTGGATTAAAAACTTAAACCATAAAATTTCGAAAACAAAAGATGGTTATAAAGTTTTTAATATTAGTC
Source organism: Sorex araneus (assembly GCF_027595985.1). Lineage (NCBI taxonomy): Eukaryota > Metazoa > Chordata > Mammalia > Eulipotyphla > Soricidae > Sorex > Sorex araneus. The sequence goes on along the minus strand of NC_073302.1, from coordinate 60,228,915 downwards.
TTCACATGGGCTGGAGCGATAACACAGTGGTAGGGCATTCACCTTTCACGTGGCAGACCTGTGTTCAATTCCTCCACCCCTCTCGGAGACCCTGGCAAGCTACTGAGAGTATTGCGCCCAAACAGCAGAGCCTGGCAGGCTACCCGTGGCGTATTGGATATGCCAAAACCAGTAACAAATAAGTCTCACAATCGAAAGACGTTACTGGTGCCCGCTCAAACAAATCGGTGAGCAATGGGAAAGGAGGAGTCTTTACATCAATAACACTGTTAAGAGAGATCCATGCCTTTTTTTCTGCCTCTTAGCATCTAGCGCTTCTCGCCTTCTTGCTTGCGTTACTCCCACGGCAGACTCGCCCCAGCAGCAGCAGCAGCAGCCAAACGCCATGGGTTTTGGAGATCTGAAGAGTCCTGCAGACCTCCAGGTGCTCAACAATTACCTGGTGGACTAAAGCTACATCGAGGGGTATGTGCCATCGCAGGCCGACGTGGCAGTGTTTGAAGCGGTCTCCGGCCCACCTCCTGCTGACTTGTATTATGCCCGTCCCTGGTACAGCCATATCAAGTCCTTCGAGAAGGAGAAGGCCAGTCAGCCAGGGGGGAAGAAAGCTCTGGGCAAATATGGCCCTGCTAATGTGGAAGACACTACAGGAAGTGGAGCTGGGGACAGTATAGATGATGATGACATTGATCTCTTTGGATCTGATGATGAGGAGGAGACTAAAGAGGCAAAGAAGCTAAGAGAAGAACGCCTTGCACAGTATGAATCAAAGAAAGCCAAAAAACCTGCAATTGTGGCCAAGTCTTCCATCTTATTAGATGTGAAGCCTTGGGATGATGAAACGGATATTGCAAAATTAGAGGAGTGTGTCAGAGGCATTCAAGCGGATAGCTTGATTTGGATCTCTTCTAAACTCGTACCAGTAGGGTACGGAATTAGAAAACTTCTAATGATGATAAAGTAGAAACCGATATGCTGGAGGAGCAGATCATTGCTTTTGAGGACTATGTGCAGTCCATGGATGTGGCTGCTTTCAACAAGATCTAAATCCATTGTGGATACTTGCTCTTCAATAAAGTCTTGGAGGAAAAAAAAAAAAGAGCGATCCATTAGCACAGAACCAGGAGAAATTCCTGAGCAAGGTCAGGGGTGTCCACCACCAACTCCCAAAGTAAAAAAAAAAAGAAACCATCAATACAATGAAAAGGCAAAACGTTGGACAAGAACAATTTATTTTCAAATCATGTTTTTGGTTAAAAGTTAATATTCACAATTTAATATTTAACATTTTAAAAAGCTCATAGGAAATAAAAGTTCAATTCAAAAATGAATAGATCTGAATAAACACTTGTATAAATAATATTCAAATATGGGTAACAGGCTTATGAAAACATGTCAATCTCTAATTATTAGGTAAGTTTAAATTATAACAATGTGCTATTACCTAACCTGCGATAATTTTGTTGTAAAATGGAAAAGGAACAAAAAATGTTGAAGAAAGAATATGGAGTAAAATAACCCCCTGTATTGGGGCCAGAGTGATAGTACAGAGGATAGGACGTTTGCCCTGCACTTAGCCAACCTGGGTTCGATCCCCTGGTATCCCATATGGTCCCCTAAGCACCACTAGAAGTGATTCCTGAGTGCAGAGCCAGGAGTAACCCCTGAGCAAATCTGGGTGTGACCCAAAAAGCCAAATAAATAAGTAAACCCCTGTATATTACTGTTGTTCATATAAACTGGTTCAACCATTATAGAAAACAGTATGTAAATTCCTAAAAAAATAAAAAATATAAACTCAATATGACTCAATTACATTCACTGTTGATAGGGATATTATTTGTTTCAGGGTCTCTGGAAAATAGTTTGGAGAACTTTCAACAATTTTTGTTTGCATTTTTTGGACCACACCTGGCAATACTCAGGGATAACTCCTGGCACTGACTCAGGAATTACTTCTGGTGGCACTAGGGGCACCAGATGGGATGTGGGGATTGAAACTGGGCTGGCCGCATGCAAGGCAAGTGTCCTACCTTCTGTATTATTTCTCCAGCTCTTCAACAAATGTTTTTGGCCAAAAAAGGTGTTCATGTTACAAAGTTTCAGTGACCAAGATTCCATTTACAATTTTAGAAATAATATTTTATCAAATAATATTATCAGTAGTAACAGGTAGAATATGATTTTAAGAGACAAATGATCAGGCACTACATAGCATGATGCTAAAACCTAACCCCAACTCCTAGTATGGTAATATTTCAATCAAAGAAAGCAGTATCATAGAAATATGAAAATTACTTAGAGTAAAAGCAGAGGGGAAAAGGGGGTTAGGTGAAAGGACACAGCCTAAATCCTTTCAAAACACAAGTTTTGTGACTTTAGAATTTTAGAAATTTTCAGAGGGGCTGGGGTGATAGTACATGGGGTCGAACCTTATCTTGCAAGTGACTTTGATCTCTGTCGGGTTTGGTCTCTGACATCCCATATGGTCCCCCAAGCACCTCCAGGAGTGATTTCTGAGTGCAGACCCAAGAGTAAATATTGAGCATAGCCAGATGTGGGCCAGAAAACAAAGCTAAACAAAACTTCAGAGTGCAAAACAAAAATAAATTTCTGAGAGAAAATTTCTAAGAAGGAAAGAGGTTTCCATATCATTTCAACCAAATTGGCCTTTTTTTAAATGCAATTTGCAAACTTGCTATGCAATGCCAACAATTTAAGTGTGTTGGAATGATTTTTATGAATTTATTTTACTTTCTTAAATTTATTAACTATACGGGCAAAACATATATCCCTTGCATAGTTGTATCTATTAGAGTAATTTTCACATTATAGGAAACACAGATAGTTGTCAATATCAATTCATTCACTTCACATATGCAATTATTTAGGTAGTATTCCTTAGTATGTTTAATCTACCAATGTTCAAATAGTCACAGAAATTAGACATCAGATTTTCAAACCTGTAGTTTTCTAATTCATATAATTAGCATGAATCTTTGTTTATCTACCAATATAGAAAATACATAGGAAATTGGTACTTTAATAACATTTGTCAAATAAATTAATAAACAAGCAATTGTTATTTATAGTTTATTTGCCTAGAGGAAACCTAAAGGTCATTTGTTTATTTATGTTATTCATTTTTGAAATATTACCAGATTCTACAAATAGACACAATCTTTGTCTATTTATCAACATAAAATTGAGCTTTATAATAGGAAAGTTAATATAGGCAGGGAATATTATAATATTAAAAATCATTGAAAAGTAAAAGTGAAGTATTTAAATATATACTTAAAGGGCATATTCGATATGACAAAAACAGTAACAACAAATATCACAATGGAGATGTTACTGGTGCCTGCTCCAGAAAAATCCATGAACAACGGGATGACAGTGCTACCGTGCTACTTAAAGGATATGTTATCTTAATTGTCATGTGAAAAATAAATAACTTAGACATGAAATTTATGTTAATTTCAAAGTCTGGTCTTCCTTTATAATATTTTGTCCTCACCTTTGGTTTTATCCTTCAGAACCAAATTTTAAATGTGACTAAGAACAGACTGTAATGTGATTTCGCCTGCAATTCCCAGTGCATATGCTGGTCACTCTCATTAGCGTGTGCACACATGTTAGCCTTAGGGTGCATTTATGTGCCACCAAAGAACTCAACATGATATTGCTTCAGTCAAGATTTTACTCAGGCATTTTGGGTTTCTGCTGCTATTACCTCTTTTTTTCCGTAGCATTTATTCGCACTTGACCCTGTGTTTTAGAAAGTGCACACAAGTCAGCATTCCAGACATCCCAGGAACTTGAAGAGCTGATCTAATGCCTGTGTTGCAAGATGAAAAACAGGAATTTCGTTGAACCTATAAAAAGGATGACATTTTGCCTGGCCCTGAGCTGTTCTTTTCGAAATTGAAGCTTTTGCCGCTTACGGCTCTTTGATTTGTGAGCTAGTGAGTATCGTATCTTGCCATTACTGAATCATAAAAGTTCTCTGCCTCTTCCCAGCTCATTTTATTTAAAAGGAAAAAAGAAAATCCCTGTATCTTTTAAGAGGTGTTTTTGTTTTATTTTTCTTCATTTCCTACACTGCTGGGATGGGTTCTGTAAGGGTTCATAGAAAACATACGCAAATAGCAATTTGAAAAGACCATTGAGTTGATGCCAAGGAAGATTATGTGGGTGGTTAGACTGGTGCAGGTGCATGAAATTGGAGCTTTTCTGAAGCATTTTTTAAAATGGTACCTTGTTAAAAAAAAAGAAATTTATATTAATTACTGACCTTTGGTAAATGAAACAAAATGATAGAATCCCAAAACACATCCAGTTCAGGGTCTGGCTTAAATACAAAAGAGTGATTTGTGAAGGAATGGGCTGAGCCTTAAGGAGAATTCCTATGCATTCCATATTCCTTAGCCCAAAATGAGGTGTACAGAACACTTCTTAACCACATCTATTTCCCAACTGAACTAAATCACATTGTAAATCATTCTTATTCACAGCTTAATTATTCCCTTAATCAACAAGCATGTTATCAGTGTCTTTTTACTATTAGGATCTTGACTGCTGGGTGTCAATAGCATAGAAACTCCGTTCTTGCAAACACTCGCAGTGTACTGAAATATATGACAAGTGAGAAAACAGAGTTTAAGTTTTTGCTAGGCATACCCCCACCTTTCTATAGATAAAAAATAATACAGCATCATTTCATATATAAAAGATACCAGTTTTCCATCAAGATGAAAAATATTATTGTCGTTTTATTAACATTTCATTTTTAAATTTAATTTTGGCTTCACTTGGTGGCCACACCCACATGTGTTCAGTGCTTATTCATAATTCTTTCCTCAGGAATACATCCTAGCAGGACTCTGAGGATCGTATGGGCTTCTGAGATCAAACCTGAGTGAGCTGTGTATGTGCGTTACCTACTGTACTATTGCTCCCGTCCCTTGGTACATCATTTTTAAAGAATTTTAAGGAACTTTTTTTTCTTTTTGGGTCACACCTAGTGATGCACAGGGGTTACTCCTGGCGTATGCAATCAGGAATCACTCCTGGCAGTGCTCAGGGGACCATATGGGATGCTGGGAATCGAACCCGGGTCAGCCGCGCACAAGGCAAACGCCCTACCCACTGTGCTATCGCTCCAGCCCCAAGGAATTTTTATTATTGGTTATATTTGTGAATGCTTCCTTTCAATTTACAACTTACAATTTGCAGGGGAAAAAAAGGGGTTCAGTCCTCTGCAGTCTCTCCACAGCTTCTGCTTTCATGTTGTTAAAATGGTTTCTCAAAAACTAGAAGATTAAGGCCCATGGTACCATGATCCAACTCTGCCAAAAGGTTGTGCGCAAGATGATATAAGGTCACAACATTATAAGTGACACATAAAAGAGTTTAATACATGAATTCAGGTTTTTTTAAGGGGAGGGGCACTCAAAGGTATTCAGGGCTTATTCCTGGCTGTACACTCAGGGATCCCTCCTGTTAGGCTCCAGGGACAATATGGGATGCTGAGGATCAAATCTGAGTGGAGCATGCAAGACAAGCACCTTATCCACAAATATTAGCACTCTGGTTCCATGGATTTTAATATTATTATTTTAATAAATTTTATCTCTCTCTCCTCTCTCTCTCCTCTTTCTCTCCTCTCCTCTGTCTCTCTGTCACTGTGTCTGTCTCTGTCCCTGTCTCTGTCTTCTGTCTCTCTGTCTCTCTGTCTCTCTCTGGAAAGGCAACATCCTGCAAATTAGGAAAAATTTGGTGAATCATTACTCTTTTCATTCACTGTCACTGTCATCCTGTTGTTCATCGATTTGCTCAAGCGGGCACCAGTAATTTCTCTCATTGTGAAACTTATTGTTACTGTTTTTGGCATATCCAATACACCACAGGTAGCTTGCCAGGCTCTGCCTTACGGGTGAGATACTCTCGGTAGGTTGCCGGGCTCTCCGAGAGGGGCTGAGGAATCAAATTCGGGCTGGCCGCGTGAAAGGCGATCACCCTACCGTTGTGCTATCACTCTTTTCATTAATTCAAATAATTCTTTTAAGACATAACAAAGCAAGATTTCTTTTGGAGTACCATATTAAAGTTACTTTTCTGTTGAATTTTGTCTAAAACTTATTGCCTACATAAAAAGTATGAATCTGGGCTGGCGACATAGTACAGTGGTAGGCCCTTGCCTTACACGTGGTTTACAGGGTTCTATCTATGGCATCCCATATGATTCCCCAAGCACCACCAGTAGTAATCCCTGAGCATCGTTGACTGTGGTACCAAAATAAAACAAATGGAAAGTGTAAATCCTTTAATAAACAATATTTTTAAATTCTGAGGCCATTTATAGTTTTAAATCTCAGCCATAGGCTGCTAGTGATGGAAGCAAGTACTCTTTATTTTGGTTGCTTTCTTTTCTATTTTTCAAAGTCCTAGTGACATAGTGAAGATAAAGAAAAAAGGAATGAGGAGGGGGTTTTGCTTTCATTTTTGTTATTCAGATAGGTGGGAGAAAAAAGATCAGTATTGAAATGCTTTAAACAAAAGATAACCTTGAAAATCATTTCTCTCTTTCTCTCCCCTAAGGAAGTTGGCAAATATATTTGCTCACAACGGATCTCTTAGTGCTTAAGAAAATTACAGCATCCTTCTTATTGGTGAGATAAAGGGCAAATAGGGTGAATAAACTTACTATAGTTGAGTCAAAGGGAAGATAGCCATCCGTTAGAGATAAGCAATTTTAAGTTGAAACTGAGCAAGCTGGGAGATCTGAGGACAAGTTTCAAGGAAGGACTTTTAATTTTATCATTTGGTGCTTGTTGATAAGAGAAAATTAAGGATTTGAGACCAAGGTACTGATTTACCTTAGAAGCACTAATAGTTTTAAAACAGACTTTAAAATTGCTCATAATGTCAAAGTGTTATTATTCATATTGGTGTTAACATTGTTTAGTTATTATTAAAATTAATTTGCATTTTAATATAAATTACATTTTAATAATTGTGTGAAAAATGTGGGATTCAACTAATTTCAAAAGGACTTGCAGAAGAGAAGTAAAAGTGTGCAAGGGTATTGCAATAGAGAATGCTATTTCCAAAGTCAAACTATGTACTATCAAATTCTGATTGCTTAACACCACAATCTTAAACAAGTACCTGAACCTCTATAAGTCTCATTTTCCTGAGCCTCTATTAGTCTCAGTTTCCTGAGCCAAAAAAAATAAATTAATGACAGCATTACCTCCTCAGACTGCTATGAGGATTAAATGAGATGTCTCTATAAAGATATTAGCCTAGTGCCTAGCACACAGTCAAAACTCCATTATAGCCAATGCCCCATTAAACTTGAAATCACCTGTTTCCAGTAACTCTCTAGTATATTGACAGCAGTTTCAAGAGATTTTTGTGTCTCTAGTAGTGATAGTAACAGTTAATAAAAAAATAAAATAAAAAAAACTAAGGAACACTGGCAAAGTCTTCCTGTTGGATGACTTTTATCTAAGATTGAAAACAAAAATGCTTGTAGGTGGTACAACTCATCGATCACCTCTTCCAAAATTAAATTAAATTCCTGTTTTGCTGCTGGGATAATAGCACAGGCAACTGACACAACTTTTCAAACCAATTCATCTACTCTCTCAAAATCAGATACACAAACTAAAGTATCTACTTTACTTCATTAATTGCAACTCCAGATGGGAATTATAAATAGTCAGATTCTTATGATATCTCCCACATTCTGTAGCTTTTAATTGTCTATGTCCTTGGTGCAGTAAAAGTGCAGATGGTGGCAATGGCAGCCAAAGATGAGAGACACATCACTTAATGTCAAAGTAGCCTTACAAATCAGGGAGTTGAATACCAAGGTTAATAGTGTGACTGTATCAATAATGTAAGGTATTTTGCTAGACTTTGGGAAACAATTTGAGCTTATCCGTTCTGGGTTGTGTTTGTTTTGTGATTTTCACCCATGTGCTTTCAGAGGACAGCAATGAGAGCATTAACTTAGCTGTCTAGATGTGTCATTCATTCCTCACCTTCTAATTTTGTTTTCACATTTCTATTGTACCGGAAATCCTGAATGATTTTTAGTAGGAGAATTACAATTTCTGCTTCAATTCATGTTATTCCCAGTCGTCCCTGCTTAGATGATGACTTCTAATTCATTTTATCACTTGTCATCCCACTGTTCATCGATTTGTTCAAGTGGGCGCCAGTAATGTCTCCATTCAGCCCTGTCACGTGCTCGTGTATGGCGTCTGCTTGCTCCAGGAACACCAAGAGCCTCAAGCCATTTATTCAGGGTCTTGACAAAGAAGTCTGACCATCTCGTAGGTGGGCGGTCACGCCTTCTTTTGACGTCTTGTGGAATCCAGTCGGTAATGGCTCTAGTCCAGGGTTGTCTCTAAATTGCATCACATGTCCATCCCATCTGATTTTCGATGCCTTGGCAAATGAGACAGTGTCCCTGATTCTTGATCGTGGAGAGAGGTTGGAACTCCAGATTCCTTTTCTTACTTGTGTGAAACGTGATACTCCAAGCGTAGCTCTTTCCATTCCTCTTTGGGAGACCCAAATAGTTCTCATCCTGTTCTGGTAGGGCCCAGGTCTCTGAGGTGTATGTTAGTGCGGGAAGAAAAAATGGAGTCGAAAAAATGTAGCCAGACTTGGAGGTTCTTTGTCCTCTTAACCACATCTTCGATGCTCTTGAAGGTGTTCCACACTGCTCTCTTCCTCTTGTGCAGTTCAGGTGCCAGGTTGTTTGTCATGTTGAGTTCTCGACCTAGGTACACATAGCTGCTACATTCGGAGATGTTCGTTCCATTGAGGGCAAATGATTAATCTAATTCATTACTGGTACAAAAAGTTGAGATAATGCTTAACAAGCCATCCTCAATTAATTTTAGCAGCACCCTGAGGATCTGTGACAAGGCATCATCAGTGACCTTAAAAGTATCCTAAATTTTAGCTTTATTTTACTGATCAATAAATACCTTTAAAAGCTTAGACCTACAATTCAAAAACTAAAATTAGAACATCGATTTTTTAATTATGCAGTGTCAATTGCCTTCTTCTTTAACATAAGTAGCTTAGTACCCATCATTTCCAAATTTTATTTTATGGACAAAAAAAATTCAAATTTATGAATGGCCTACAAATTTTTTTAGCTGTATTAGACTAAAAGCAAATTCTCTTAAACTTTTCACTGGGTCTTTTGAGATGCCAGTTTTTAAGCATTGTCCTTGCCAGAAATTGACATTGGTGTCTCTTTCATATCCAGTAGAGGCAAAAAATAATCTTGGCTGCCCTAGTTTATTTGTACCCCATTTGTACATAAATATCTTCATGCTAGTCTACATTTTGGGATGCATTTTATTGTCTTAAAAAATGATAAACCAAAGTTTAGGTTACTAAAATCCTACTTTAAAAAAATCAGGCAATATTTGGCACAGTGCCTGACAAGTGGTATGTGCTTAATAAATAAAACAGTGAATGCATGCTGGTGTAAAAGGGCCTCATCGGAAAGATACCACATTCCTCACAATTCCTAATGAGTAGACAAAAGAATATAAGATGAAATATTCTGCATCCCAAGGAATAAGGGGGAAATGCCCTAATTATTATAAATAAAGAAGCTGACCTCATTTAAAATCCACGAGTAACAGTAAATTTACAAGTACTAAAGGTAAAGGAAGTACAAAGAGACAGCTAAGAATCCCATCTCAAACTAAAGTTGATGCATTGAAGGGAGGGGGTGGGAAACTAAAAGAAACAAGTTTTACAAGGCAACTATTTTAAAAGAAAAAAAAAGAACAGCATATTAGCAGTTAGATGTACACATTAGAGAAGCAATTTACCTATAGGTAGGCATATATAAATACTGTGCCAAATTAAGATCGGAATAGGAAAGTTGTCTAAAGTCCAACATCTCATACAGTCACAGAAGAAAATGCTATGATTTTATAGTTCTCTGTCTTTCTCAGTTACTTTCTTATTCATCCTTGGCATTTGACTGCAAGCCCAATAGTCAGAATTAGAATTGGAATAAGGATAAAGACGTATTTAAATACTTTTTCAGAGGAGAAATATAAAAATTGAGCTGACAGAAAATTCAGATACGAGAATTAAATATAAGGCTAATTTTAGAAATAAGATACATTACTATAAAACAGAAGTTAGGAAAGTATGAAAGCAAAATTAACAAGATGCAGTCCTTTATTTTGCATAGCAGTACTCAGTTCACACTTTAAATTTTTATTTTAATTTTTAACTGTTCTTACAGACACCTAAGTTGAATTGTTTATAAGAGCAAAATTTTAAAGATAACAATTTTGAAAATTGCTCCACACAGAAGGAAACACATAAAACAGAGATAATACTAAAGATTATTTTAAAATAAAAAATGTGAACAAAATATAAAATTTAAGCTATCAGTAAAGAGGAAAGATAGAACAATGTCTATTTAAAAACACTGCTTACTTACTTATTATTATTATTAATATTATTTTTACTTTTAATCGAATCACAGTGAGCTACAATTACAAAACTTTTATGTTGAGTTTCAGTCAGACAATAATACAACACTCAGTTGTCTCTCCACCAGTGTACATTTTACACTACCAATGTTGCCAGTATCCCTCCCTCACCATCCCAACCCTCCCCCAGCCTCTATGGCAAGCAGTTTCCCTCTTACTCTTTGTCTTCTTGTGGGTATTATGGTTTGCAATACAGATCATGAGAGGCCATCGTGTTTGTTCCTTTACCTACTTTTTGGCAGTTACTTCCCATCCCAAGTGATCCCTCCAATTATCATTGACTTAGTGATGCCTTTTCTATCCTAGCTGCCTTCTCCCCCAGCTCATAAGGAAGGCTTCCAGTCATGTAGCAATCTTCTTGGCGCTTGTCTCTACTGTCCTTGGGTGTTAGTCTCATATTATGATATTTTATATTCTACAATGAGTACAATCATTCTATGACTGTCCCTCTTTTTTGACTCATTTCATTCAGCATGATACTCTCCATGACCATCTATTTATAAGCAAATTTAATGACTTCATCTTTTCCAACAGCTGCATAGTACTTCATTGTGTAGATGTATCGAAATTTCTGTAACCAATCTTCTGTTCTCCTGCACTCCTGCTGTTTCTACATTCTGTCTGTTGTGAACAGTGTAACGTATGTACATGTGCAGATGTCATTTCTGCTATGCTTAAAGCAGCATAGTATTGGAACAAAGATAGATCCACAGACCAATGGTGCTGGCAAAACTGGACAGCTACATAGCAAAAAAAAATGAAGGACTTTCCTTAACTGCTGGTGGGAATGCTGACTGGGTCAGCCCTTTTGGAGAACAGTATGGAAGTTTCTCAGACCTCTACCTAACACCATGAACAAAACTCAGATCAAAATGGATTAAAGACCTCAACATCAGATCAGAATCCATAAGGTACATTGAAGAAAAGGTCGGCAAAACAGTGAAGCTAAGCGTATCTTCAAAGATGAAATGCCACTAACCAAGCAAGTGGAAGCAGAAATAAACAAAAGGGACTATCTTAAACTACAAAGCTTCTGCAGCTCAAAAGAAACAGTGACTAGGATCCAAGGACAACTTATGGGATGGGAAAGGATATTTACCCAATATCTTTCTGATAAAGGGTTTATATCAAGGATATAAAGACACTGGTTGAACCCTACAAGAAGAAACATCCAATTCTGTCAGAAAATGTGGTGATGAAAGGAACAGAAACTTTCTCAAAGAAGACATTCAAATGGCTAAAAGGCACATGAAAAACTGCTCTTCATCACTAATCATCAGGGAGACGCAGACCAAAACAACAATGAGACACCTCATACCACAGAGACTGGAGCAGATCCAAAAGAACAAAAGCAAGTGGTGTTGGGATGGATGTGTGGAGAAAAGGACTTTCCTTCACTGCTGGTGGGAATGCCGACTGGGTCAGCCCTTTTGGAGAACAGTATGGACATTTCTCAAAAAATTAGAAATTGAGCTCCCATTTGACAAAGCAATACTACTTCTGGCAATATATCCTTAGGGTGCAAAAAAACAGCTTATTTTAAAATTAATTGCACTCCCATTTGTATAAAAGAACTGGAAGAAATAAAAGTGATGATTGCAAAAGACAGATTACAAATATATATCAATACCAAATAATAAAATAGGGAAATATATTCATCATAATAATCCCTCCCTCTCTCTCATCTTTCGCACTCTCTTTCCTAGCTCCTCATTCCGCAATCCCCGCTCTCCAGATTCTTCCCTCTGGATTCAGACTCTCTGGATTCAGACTCTCACTACTTCTCTTGGATTCTGACCCCCTTGACTTCTCTCGTCACCCCTATTTATATCTCTTCACCTTGCCCTCATGGCCCAAGCTCCACCAGGTCTGGAAGCAAAAATAACATAAAGAAGCCCTTCCTGACAGGGCAAAGTACCACTTAAAGTGTTTTTCTCCTTTAGTTATTTTTGTATGGACACAGTAAGAGATACATTGAAACTTGTAAAGCAGCCTTCCTCCTAACATCTTGCCACAGACTCAGACTATAGAACTCATCCCAGATTAATCATTCCTAACCCTAGCAGGGTACAAATCTAGTCACTACCTTTTGGATCATGACAGCATCTGTCCATGACCAAGGTCTTAACTTATAGTTAAGCATTAGGCACTTTGGCCAGGCCCATCTCGATTGCAGGGTAGCACATAGCTCACCACTTGCCCTGGGTCCATCCCGTCCCTGATCAGGACCCTGCTTTTGAGGGTGCTAGGAAGTAAAGTCAGCTGAGGCTTAGGTGAGAGAGAACAGATGCCCAGGAGGAAAGTATCATTTAGAGTCAAATGACTCCCAGGTTACAAAAGCATAGCATTTACTTCTGTCTTCCTGTGCCCATACAAAAAGGACATTGCTCTGAATATACTATGCAAAGAACTTAAGAAGATGAGAAAAACAATATTTACAAGTCAACCTAGCACAAAGAAAAGTTACAAATAAGCACAAAGGAAAGGGAGCACTGTAATGGGAACAACCCAATAAACCTAAACTACCTGAGGCTATTTTATCCTACAAGGGATAAGTACTTGCTGTGTACATTTCTAACTCTTGTAAGGTCCCAGACACCACATAGGGTGTCCAAGTATGCCCAGGAGTAATCCCTGAGCATGGAGCTAGGAATGAGATCTCAGTACAGCTGGTGTGGCCAAAACAGAAAGAAAGAAACAAAACAAAGTGATTCGTGATCATTCATAAAAATTATCATGATTTAATTTCAGTAAGCTTCTCTGCATAGTACAAATGTGGAGCTGTCTAGTAAATATAATCACTAATGTTAAGAAAAGAGATAAAATTAAAGAGAAGTACCAGTCATAATATATTATTCTTTCGATTGTAATGTTAAGTTTTAATGAATTTTCATTTATTAAAATTTCAAACTGTATAACTGTATATACAAAAATGTTAATAAAATGTTTATATTAGATGATGTATAAAAAATCAGTAGATCACCAAGAAGAACAGTAATTTGTGGGTGACATATTCACTGATGGGCTGGAGCGATAGCACAGTGGGTAGGGCGTTTGCCTTGCACGAGGACAACCCAGGTTCGATTCCTCTGTCCTCTCGGAGAGCCTGGCAAGCTACCAAGATTATCCCACCCGCACGATATAGTATCTCGCCCGCACGATATCATATTTTATATGCCAAAAACAGTAACAACAAGTATCACAGTGGAGACATTACTGGTGCCCGCTTGAGCAAATTGATGAACAGGGGATAGCAGTGCTGCAGTGATAGTGCTATATTTACTGATAAAATATTAGTGATACTTCAAGTGTTTTAGTAAACAAGTGAAATGTAATTTTATGGAAACAAAAACAAATCCCATGTTTTAAAAGTTTCTTTTTGAGTCCAGAAGACCACTGCTTTCACAAAATTCATACAGGTCATTCAGCCTGCCCAGCCATCATGCAGGCTGAAACTTGGAGGCCTACTAAGGACGCCCAATGAGGAGTTACTATTTTGCTCTGCCCATTAAACAATGGGTTGTGTTGCTGGTTTTCCATAAGCATACAGCCAATAATAAAGCTTGTGCACTACTTCACTCCTTTATATCCTGCCGGGAAAATATGTTGGATATTTGTACTAAAATAACATTGGAGTGTCTTGACTACCACCCCCAACCACACTAATTTCATCCTAGCTCCAGTCATCTACTCTGCCCAAAACACACAAGGTAGCTGTGGTCTTAAGGAACCAGTTACTGCTGGAATAGTGGTAGGACCAATGACCTTGAAAGTCTTCCTGGAACCCTAGCACACAACTCTGAATAACCAATTAGCAACAACAGATTGGGTCAGAATATAATCATAAGGAAATAAAAGGAAGAAAACACAATCCAATTCTTTCTACAGGAGAGCTCCCTGGCAGGGCCCTGGGGGAGACAAGTGGTGAATTAGAATGATACACCGCCAGTATCAAAAAAAGCAATAAGGAAGCAATGTAGGCCCCAATTACTCTTTATGAGTGAAGATAACAATCCAGAAGACTCAATCAGTTTTAATTAGCTATAAAATTTCTCAGGGGAATAAGAAACATGTTTGTTCGTCAAAACCCTGAACAAATGGTTTGAGGCTCTTCATGTTCCTGGAGCAAGCAGATGCCATTGGGCTACACTGGCATGTAACAGGGACGAATGGAGACGTTACTGGTGCCTGTTCTAGCAAATCGAAGACCAACAGGATGACAAGTGATATAATTTCTCAGAATGGTGAAATGGATTAATAGAATGAATGCAATTCCCTGCTGCCTTTGACACACTTGAACATTTAAGGCAAACACAAGCTAAAAATCAAAGGCTGACAAACAATATTTAAGCCAAATAATTCCTTTAAAAAGGTCAAGATGGTTATTCTTATTTTTGATAACACTGACTTTAAGCTAAAATCAAAGGTTTTAAGACCCAGAAGTTGTCATATATTAATGATTAGAGATACTCAAAGGACCATATGGGATGCCAAGGATCAGATACCCTACCGATTGTACTATCTCTCCTGCATCTAACTCAAGTACTGTGAAATTATTGAACAAACAGTGGGTCTAAGAGGAAGTCAAAAGATTCCTGGAAACTAGCTAGAATAAAGAGTTACCACAGTATTTGGGACACAGCAAAAGTGGCGTTAAAAGAAAAATTTATAGTAATGCAAACATTCACTACAAAAGCATCCATATAAATAACCTAACTGCACAGCTCAAGCAACTAAAGACAAACAAAAGAAAAGCAAAGCAAGCAGAAAAAAAGGAAAATAACAAAACATAGAGGAGAGATTAACAAAATGGAATTGACAACAACAACGACAACAGCAACAAAAATCCAAGAAAAATAAACAAAAGCAAAACTGGCCTTTTGTAAAGAAAAAATCATAATAACAGGATAGACAAAACAGTAGCAAGACTCACAAAGGGCATCACAGTAAACGGTTTGGTTCCCTAATCATATTATATATGTATCCCAACTATAGTATATACCCAAGTCCCATTATCCACAATAGTTACATGCTGAAAATTGCCACAAACACTGAATCGACAAATGCAAACCATTACTGCTAGGGGAAATGTAAGGGTAGTCTTGAGAGCTTCTAGTTTCTGTGCATGTTTCTATTCAAAGACTCCTTACTTTCAATGCATTATTGTTTCAGTAACATCAGAATTATAACTAACAACAATGCAACTAATGCCTAAACAAATATAATCTAACATATCTCCTAAATAAGGCACATGGCAGTCATTTTATCCTTAGCAACACAAAACAGTATTTTAGGACTACATTTAAGGGTTATAGTTTTAGAAGTTCTATACAGAGAAATTAGACAAGAAAATGATGCAGAAGGAATCCAAAATGGAAATAGAATTAAGACAACTGCTAGTGAAGATGACAATATAATATATATAAGAAACTCTAAGTTCCACACCCGCCCCCAAAGAAGATGAAAAAGAAGTACTCTAAACCTGCTGTATTTCTTTTACTATGTTTTGTTTTGGGGGCCACACCCAGAAATGCAGGATGCTAGGAATAGAACACAGTTCTGCAGTGTGTAGCGCCATACTGGCTGTACTATACCTTTCACCCAAGAAACTGTTGTATTTCTGAAGAACAATAAGTTAAAGGAAAGAGAAACTAGAATTTGGTTCCATACAAAAATGCATTGAAAAAGAGAATTTACCTGAGAGTTAACCTAAAACAAATGAATCAAAAATTCCCTAAACACTAGAAACTACTAAATATTACTAATAGAAAAATGCACCAAAAAAATTAAAAATACATTCCATGTTCATAGACTTTAAAATAAATACTATTAAAATGGCCACTTGATTTAAATCTACATATTCAACACAGCTCCTATTAAAATATTCATTGTCCACAAATAATGGAAGTTATTGAAAAAAGAAAAATGGTAGCATCATCATTATCATTGTTCCTAACTCATGATATATTATAAGTCAGTATTAATAAAAGTAGCATGGAATTCGCACTAAAGTAGGCACACAAGTTAAGGAATCTAATAAAGAGTATAGAAAATAAACCCACAAGAATGTGTACAGCTAACCCAAGACAAAAAATGTCAAAATCATACAAATGGAAAGTCTAATCAATAGATGGTGCTGGGGAAATTAGAACAACAAATGCAAAACAAATAACTGAAAAATCTGCAGTACCTTTTAACACCATAAATAAAAATTTACTCAAAATATGTTAAAGATTAGATTGAAACCATAAAACACATAGAAGAATTCAGGTGATATACTCAAGGAGATATATTGGGAGGTTTAATTCTACTGACAAGGTAAACAAAAGCACAAATAAACACATAAGACTCTATCAATTAAAAAACTTTTCAAAGCAGAAGAAATTACCACAAAAAAATGCAACCTACAAATTTGGAAAAGATATGTGAACATCATACATCGAACAAGGGAATAATATCTAAAATATATTAATAAATCACTATTCAGCATTAAAGATACAATAGCTCAAAAAATATTGGGTCAAGATGTGAAATACAATATTCCTATAAAGACAATAGTTGGTTCACAAACACATGAAAAAGTTCTCAACATCATTTAACTTTAGGGAAATGCAAATTGGACCTACAATGACCTTGCAGCAGTGAAAATAGCCAAAATGATTAGCAACAATTTGGAGGGAAGAAAAAAGCTATCAACATCCATAGAAAATAGTAGAGAAATTCCTTAAAAATTAAAAATGGAAATGTGATTCAATACCACTTCAGCAGTTATCCAAAGAGTATGAAAAAGCTAATTTGATATGCTATTTGCACCCTAGGTTCACACCAGCATTATTCACAATAACTAAAACATAAAATAATTTTAAAAGTCCATTATCAGATGACTGAACAAAGAATACATTTACACCTCCTAAGAAAACTGAACGGATCTGCACTATACTAAGTTAAACTGGTGAATACAACACTGACTCTTAATGAAAACAATGGCAGTTACCAAAAGGAAAGGGAACTGGATAAGAAAAATGAGTAGAGTTTTTCTGCTGCTGGAATGGCACTGGGAATTTTATAGTAAGAGTTTTGAGAACTGTATGCATGAAAAAGTGTGAAGATAAATCCCTTAAATCCCAGGGGCTGGAGTGATAGCACAGCGGGTAGGGCGTTTGCCTTGCACGCAACCGACCCAGGTTCAATTCCCAGCATCCCATATGGTCCCCTGAGCACCGCCAGGGGTAATTCCTGAGTGCAGAGCCAGGAGTAACCCCTGTGCATCGCCGGGTGTGACCCAAAAAGCAAAAAAATAATAAATAAAAAAAATAAATTCCTTAAATCCCATAATATTGTGCACAAATTATAAATTAATGATAAAGTGAAAAATTAAGAGAAAAGGGGGCTGGAGCAACAGTAGAGCGGGTAGGCAATTCCCTTGCTTGTGGCCAACCCAGATTTGATCCTCGGCATCCCATATAGTCCCCTGAGTTATTCCTGAGTGCAGAGCCAAGGGCTACCCCTGAGCATCAATGGGTGTGACCCAACAGGCAAAAAAAATAAAAAATAAAAAAAATAAGAGAAAAATAGTGCACCCTACAAAAAGACAAGTTTGCAAAGCACCTAACACTAAATGACGGGGGAAATAATCATTCGTTTACAATATAAATTAAATGAAAAGGTAGAGTGTCATTTTTCAACTTTAACTAGAAAGGTATATGTTGATGAACAAAATTTTTCACTGCTCTGCTCATGAATAACCCATGAAAGTACAATCAGTATTGACTTTGAGGTTCTAAATAAATTTTAACTTGTAAGTAAATATGCAAATATGGAACTATGAATAATCAGGGTTGTCTGTTCTTTTATATTCTCTAGAGTAATATACTATTTGAACTTGTACACCCAGTGTGATTCCAAATTTATGATAAAAATTATTATATATAATTATTTAATTATATAAATAAATTTAAAACAGTGCCAGGCTTATTTCACTCCGGGTACCCCAAAGGGGGTTGGGTGAGAGCCCTCCCCGCCCCAAGGGACCCAGCCCCGGCAGCCGACCTCCACTACCCAACTGCCACCATGCTCCAAGTTGCTTTCCATATGCTCCGGCCGAGCCTCACACATGAGCAAAGTCCCACGGAACCCAGGTAATGCGAAACTTTGTGATCTTGGACTCTGGGCTCAGTGGGATCCGGGGGCAGATATCCTCTGCCCGTTTCCCCCAGTCTTCAGCAAACTGGGGGTCACACCCATAAGCCACCTCCTATCAGTACCAGATAACCTCCTCATTGGCCACCCTCCAGAACACATGGCTGCTTCTCCTGGAAGGGAGCATAAAGTGAAACCCCCATAACTATGATGCTGGATTCCACGCCAGGCTGTTTTCACAAGGGGTGTCCCAGAGGGAGGGCAGGTGAGAACCATCCCCACCCCAAGGGACCCACCGAGCCCCAGCAACCGACCTCCACTACCCAACTGTTGCCATGCTCCAGGCCGCTTTCCACACGCTCAGGCTGAGTGAACATGAGTGAACATATTCCTGGACCGCGCGGTCACGGACACATCATCATAGAGGGAAATAAATATATATGCCTCTCGGAGAGCCCGGCAAGCTATCGAGAGTATCCTGACCGCAAAGCAGAGCCTGACAAGCTCCCCATGGCATATTTGATATGCCAAAAACAGTAACAATAACAGGTCTCATTCCCCTGACCCTGAAAGAAATTTCCAATCATTGGAAAAGATGAGTAAGGAGAGGCTGTTAAAATCTCAGGGCTGGGATGAAAGGAAGTGTTACTGGCACCCACTAGTAAATCGATGAACAATGGGATGACAGTGATACAGTGAATTTTTTCTTTCTAGATTTATTTAGATACTCTAGTTAAAACTAGCAGTCCAGGTATGAGATATTTCAACTCACACCCACCACCAGTATCAGCATTTCTCCACCAAGGTCTCAAGGTCTTCTCTCGCATACCACCCACCTACCTTTTGGGAAATTCTTTATTTAATTGGTATAGTTTGAGTAACATGTTTACAATAATGTCAACACGAGGTAAAAGCTCCATTTCCAAAGATCTCAAAACCCTCCACCAATTTCTCTATATCACATCCCATCTAACTCATCTTTCTCCCCCCCCACTCATTGACCCCTTAACTTAGCATTTTTAGTTCTATAATATAACCCCAAGTGTTTACCATCATTTTATATTTTCCAATATTTTGTCTTCTATCTCTATATATATCACAAATGAATGAGATGGCCCATCATTTGTCCTTCTCTGACTTCTTTGCCTAACACAATAGCCTCCAGTACTATTCAATTTACAGCAAACTGCATGATTTTATCTTTTCTTATGAATGCACAGTTTTCCACTGTGAAAATAGACTATGATTCCTTTATGCATTCATCTGCCATTGAACTCTCGGGGTTTATCTATGTCCTACCTATTGTACTTAGTGCTGCAGGAATTAGAGGTTTGCTTTAGTTTTTGTGTAGAGGAAGTGTAGCCAAGAAGTAAAACTGTTGAGTCATATGGAGCTCTACACTTAGTTTTTTAGTATTTCCATACAGTTTAGCATAGAACCTGAATCAGACAGCATTCCCACCAATAATGAATGAGGGTTCCCTTTTCATCACATCCCCACCAACACTGACTCTGTTCAGTCTTTTTTACATAGTACTATTCCCACTTGGGAAAATTAAGTATCATTTTGATATGTATTTAGTAAGTGTCAATAAACACTGTTTATGCCTTTTTTGTGTTTATATGTAGTCTTCAGTCCTCTTCATGGGATGACTGTTTATCTCCTCTCTGCATTGTGATGTGTTATTAGTTTCTTTCTTACTAAGTTTTTGAGTTTGTGAGTGCTTTATATATTTTGTATATTTAGCAATTGTTCTGGTGTGTCATGTGCAAATATTTTTGCCCCATTTGATAGAGTATCCTTTTAGCCTAAAGTTTTTTCATTCTTTTTTTTTTTAACTATCCTAAAACTTTTATTGGAAGGTGGTTTGGGTCCCACCCAGTAGTTTTAAAATAACAATTTTTAAAATAGCTTACATTCAACATTTTATTAAATACTTCCATTACAAATTAAAAAATATTGGATTGTTCAGTTCTCAGATTTCTACAGTTTTAGGCAGTTTGCAAAAAAGTCTCTAATTACTGCAGTCCGTTTGCACTGTTTATACAAGATTTATCTTTTTAATTGACCAAAAGATGAAATTTGGGGGCCACATTCAGTGGAGTTCTGAGTCTACTGTTTCTCTACTCAGTATTCCTGGAGATGTTTGAGAGACCATGAAGTACCAGTGATAAAACTCAAATTGGCCACATGCAAGTTAAGTCCATAAACCGTCATAAGATCTCTCTGGCCTGATGCAGAACATCTCCCTAAAGCTGTTCGTTTTAGTTCTACTCAACCACTCAATACAGTCATTAAGCTAAATAACCACAGGTCCCTTCTCCCCGAAGATACCTAAAGCACACACAATCCATTAATTAAAAATTGTATGCAGAAATAAAGCTCCTTTGACAGAAATCTTTAAACAATCATTTGAACCATTTTCTATATGCTAACGGTTAGTTCAATAGCTATTTCTGCAACCTGCTAACATGGCACCTTCATAACTGCATCACTCTACAGTGTCCCTATTAATATTATAACTCACTTTTTCAATGTGCACAGAAATTTTAAGAAGTCATGGTAAGGTGCCATTTTAGAGAATTACCAGAACCCTTGTACACAGAACAGAAGAAGGCAGTAGTTTTGCGAAGTAGGCTTTCTCCACAAAAGTGCAAAAATGTTTCTTACAGAGAAAAACAAATCTTAAACTAAGAAGCTTCTGCACCTCAAAAGAAACAGTGACCAAAATACAAAGACAATCTATAAAATGGGAAAGTATATTCATCCAATGCCCGTCTGAGAAGGGGTTGCTATCAAGGATATGCAAGGCACTGGTTGAACTCTATAAGAAGAAAAAATCCAACACCATCAGAAAAGGAGGCGATGAAATGAAAAGAAACTTTCTCAAAGAAGAAATCCGAATGACCAAAAGGTACATGAAAAAATACTCTTCATCACTAATCATCAGGGAAATGCAGACCAAAAGAACAATGAGATATCATCTCACACCACAGAGACTGGACCAAATCCAAAAGAAAAAAGCAACCAGTGTTGGCGTGGATGTAGAGAGAACGGGACTCTCCTTCACTGCTGGTGGGAACATCAACTAGTTAATTCCTTTTGGAAAACAGTATGGACATTTCTCAAAAAGTTAGAAATTGAGCTCCCATTTGACCCAGCAATATACCACTTCTGGGAATATATCCTGGAGAGGCAAAAGGATATAGTAGAAATGACATCTGTACTTGTATGTTCATTGCAGGACTGTTTACAATAGTCAGAATCTGAAAGAAACCTGAGTGCCCAAGAACAGATGACTGGTTAAAGAAACTTTAGTACATCCACACAATGGAATACTATGCAGCTGTTAGAAAAGATGAAGTCATGAAATTTGTATATAAGTGGATCAACACGGAGAGTATCATGTTAAGTGAAATGAGTCAGTAAGAGAGGGGTGAAATAGAAAGATTGCACTCATTTGTGTAATATAAAGTAACAGAATGAAAGACTAATACCCAAGGATAGTAGAGATACCAGGAGGTTTGCTCCACAGCTCAGAAGCTGGCCTCACATGCTGGGGGAGAAGGCAGCTCAGATAGAGAAGGGAATACCAAGTAAAGGATGTTCAGAGGGCCCACTGGGGATGAGAGATGGGTGCCAAAAGTAAGTCTACTTTTGACCGAACATGATGGCCATTCAACACTTGCATTGCAGGCCACACACCCTAAAGGAGAGAGAGAGCAAGAGAGAGGAAGAGAGAGAGAGAGAGAGAGAGAGAGAGAGAGAGAGAGGAGAGAGAGTGAAAAGGAATGTGCTGGCCACAGAGGGCAAGGGGAATGGGGGAGGGATGGGAGAGATACTGAGAACACGTGGTGGTGAACGGGCACTGGTGGAGGGATGGACACTTGATCATTGTATGACTGAAATGTAAGCACAAAATTTGTAAGTTTGTAACTGTACCTCACGGTGATTCATTAAAAAAGAAAAAAGAAAAATTAAAAAAGTTTAAAAATGTGAATATGTTTCAATCTGTTCCAAATCTTATTGGGCAATCATATTTACCACATGTGATGTATTTACATTTTAATGCTTTAAAAAGACAATAAGTTCCCTCAAACAAAAGTATTTGGTAAGTTCACCATATCAAGTTTGTTATAAAGAAAATACTATAAATCCCTTTTTAGTTAAAGTCAATGGATTCTTTTATAATAATTTTTATGAAATGAAACAAAATTTCAGACTCTGGTGTCTGCATCTCTTAGTCAGTACAGCATTTTACTCTACTGGAAGAATCTTATAAAACATTTTTCTCAAATAACATATAATTACAGTTAGTATAAGGAAGAACCTCTATTTTAGTATAAGAAAGAACCTTTATACTTATATTGATTTTAAACTAAAATATGTCTTTCTAATGAAATTAATGTGTACATTAGCAGAAAATTAAAAATATCAAATTATATTTTATTTTTGATACAAAATAGTTTCAACCAAAATTTTAATGAAAATGTCTACTTTTGTGTTATAGCACGTATGCTATTCTTTTATATGTATATAGAGAGAGACATATATCTATATATGCACATATATAGATACATAAAATTTGTTAAAATCATACAAACATCTAAGCTGTCATTTCAAAGAACAAATCTACGCAAAGCTTCAAAGGCACAGAAGCATTTCTATTCCAATGATCTGCTTTTTTTGCATGACAATTCTATGCATTAATAAAAATGTTCATGTTTATGTTAACCCATAGAAATAAGCTTTTTTAAAAAGACTAAAAGTAAAGTATAACAAACATTAACCACTGAGGAAAATGATATCTTTTAAAATAGTAGAACTGTTGGCTGAAACACTTTGGGTAGAAGTGTTTGGGTAGAAAATAACATTTTACCAAGTTACTGTGATATTTTGTGCTAATATTTCACACCTAAGGTGTTGTTTTTTTCATGCAGAGGCAGCAATCGGTTGGAAAATAGACAACACAAACTAACACACACTTTTTTTTTTAATTTTAAGGAATAAGCTAATTTGTTACATGGTGATTAATGATTTAATCAAGATTCTTGGGATTTAAAATTAATCATTTTATCAACTGACTCTATATAAGTAGATTAAAAAGCTATAAACCAAAATAAACCATTTAAACATTTTGATATCCTAAAATTAATTTTTTAACGAATCCTATGTCCACCTTCCCCTTTCTTATTCAAGCATAAATCCAGAATTAAGTAGCTTCACTGCTCAGTACGTTGCCTAAGCTCTACTGTAGCTTTTTGTCTACATTATTTTAGAAGTGATATTATAATTCATAAATTCATTTCTCTTGTTGGCAGAAGTAGACAAAAGTCATTTATAAAGAATCACAGATATGGGAGGACTATATTAACAGAGCTCTAACCATGACATCCTGTAATATAGAACCAAAATAACCAACGGGAGTCAAATTGAGTTGAATACTGACTTGGGAAAAAATTTCATCAAAAGATAGTAAAATATTGACCAAAAAAGAGAAGAAATAAATATAAGTATTCTAATATTGCTGTCCTCCACCCCTCTCAGAGAGCCCAGCAAGTTACCGAAAGTATCCTGCCCACATGGCCTAGCCCGGCAAACTGTTTTGGGCATGTTCGGTCTGCCAAAAACAGTAACATAAGTCTCACAATGGAGACGTTACTGATGCCCGCTCGAGCAAATTGATGAACAACGGGACGACAGTGCTACAGTGCAATATTGCTGTGTGAACAGAACTTTTAAAGCAAGGCAAAGGCTAAATAGGTTGAGGTGAGATACTGGAATAGAATCATGGAACTAATATACTATCAGAACTCAGAAAGAAATCATCTCACAGAAATCCTTGCACACTTGCACCCAAACAGGGCAGCTATAACAAAGAAAACCCAGTGTGACAGTACATGTGCAGCTTGCCGGAACACATTGGTAGTATATTATATTAAAGTACCTTAGTAATTTACAGTTGTGCTGGAGAAATATACAGGTGTTTATGGGAACTGGGTTTTTGCTCATTTGTTTTTTGTTTGGGGACCACTCCACAGTATTCAGAGCTTACTTCCTGACTCTGTGCTCACTCCTGGCATGTTTCAGTAGACCATATGTGGTGCCTGGTGTCAACCCAGGTCAGCTACATCGAGCCATAATGCTTTACCCTCTATACTATCCCTCTAGCCCCAAGAATATATTTAAATTATGGTATTATATTGAGATAAATTTTCCCAAATGAGAACCAATTGAATTTCCACTTGAACTTTTCTGATTTTTTTTAATAATATGCAGGTGATATAAAGAAGGGCAAATCAATTGTAAAGTAATTAAGTGACTATTTTTGCACTTCTAAATATATTTCTAAAAATATTACCCTTAGCACTTCTCATCTTGTGCAGTTATAACAAGGAAATGAAATTAAGTGAAAAGTGAGGTATTAAGCATAGTGTCTGACATTTAAGTCATCCAATAAATGATAGGTCCTGTTAATGGCAAACTGCTACAAAGGGGGCTTTTCAACCCTTTTTCTTACAACTTGTAAAGAAAAGAACTCATTCCTTATTCCTAAAGTGTGACAGCGGTTACACAGTAGAAAGTGATGCTTCGGGCTGGAGTGATAGCACAGCGGGTAGGGCGTTTGCCTTGCATGCAGCTGACCCGGGTTCAAATCCCAGCTTCCCATATGGTCCCCTGAGCACCGTCAGGAATAATTCCTGAGTGCAGACCCAGGAATAACCCTTGTGCATCGCTGGGTATGACCCAAAAAGCAAAAAAAAAAAAAAAAAAAAGTGATGCTCACTTGCAATGACAAGTGCTTATCAAATGGCCTATGATGATAGCAGGAGATAACCTCCTGGCACAGAAAGAAATTATCATAGAATAGTGATGAAAGAACCTGTTTTCCAGTTAATTGATTACAAAAATGTCATTCTCAAAACCAGGCAAGTTATTTACATTGGTCTGTTAAGATCATGTGACTGACATATATGAAAACTGACAAACTCTCCTTTGGAACTTCCCAGGATCAGAAAAGTAGATCGCCTGGAGCAGGCAGAATTCATCACACTGAACAAAGAGCCCTTTTATACCGAAACACTTTGCATGCATCACAGAACACTTTGTTCTTGTGAAGTTGATGAGAGAGTGTTCCTGTTCAACAATGCAGCCATATTCCGTACCAGTTCTGGGAGGGAGGGTTGGTCCTTCAGTTTCATCGTGAAGAAAATGAAACAGGCCTCAAACCTGCACCAACTCCTGTTTACTGATTTCTTCTATATCAGATCAGGATTCAGTGGAAGTGCCAGGGAATTCAACTTCTTCCTACTCCTTGAGCCCCTTAACTCTCTTCTCTGAGGAACATTGTAGGAAGAAGCATGAAACCCATTGTCTAAAGGTATTGAAAAGATTTTTTTTCCATCAAAATAAACAAAATTGAGCACAGTTGAGGTTTTGTATGGTTTTGTATCTGTAGTCTATTTTGGGATAAATAATTCTGCTTTGTTTTGCTACTTAAATGATGCTTTGGGAGTTATGGTTTAAAAGTTTGAAAGATTTAGTAGTATAAATTATTGTTTCTCAAAGAATCTACTTTCTTCATCACCGAGGAGACTATATACAAGAGCAATTATGCTCCCAAAAAGGCAGCAAGCTTTCTTTAAGCATATCAGCAATAATTTTACTTATGAAGAAGACGTTTATGCTTATCAGATCCCCACTTTCTGAAACTCAATAACCAAAAAAGTGTTGCCTTGTTCAACAATGCATCTACTTATGGCATAAGTAGAAAAAAATACTGCTTAAGAATACAACTACTATGCTGCTGGTCCCATAATATTTGATATTTCAAAAACCCAAACCTAAGGAATATATGACCTAGTAAGATAGATATAATATTTAATTTATGTGATATTACACCATTCTTATACCCTGTATATTAATATTGTGTAATTAGCACATTAAATATTTTATATCAAACCATCCAATTTCCCAGCAAGGATGTTCATTATCTTCATTCATCCTAATACAACTTCTTATTTTAAGTCAATCACTGCATGACATTTTTCTGAAACCTCTTACAGGGTTTCACCCAAAGTTTAAATTGTCCTAATCAAGACAAATTAAAGGATTTTTATTGCATGCTTTGAGAAGAGAACTTGGTAGGGAAAAAAATAGGTTTCGCATTTATAGTTACTTCTGATAGTTCTTATTTGATTATTATGGCAAACCCAACAGCTCTCGGGACTTGCTCCTTTCTCTGATGTACTTGCTGAGCCACATGCAGTTCTGGAGAACAAATAAGGTTGACTGTGTACAAAACAAACACCTCACCTGATCTCTTTGATCTCCACTCTGAAAGTTTTATATGTGACCTTAGGTTCGTCATATAAATACCCAGATGCTTGGTCAAATACCAGTCCAGATGTTGCTGTGAATATGTTTTTTTTTTTTGTTTTGGGGGCCGCATCTGTTGTACTGTGTAGATGCTCCCAACTCTGCTCAGAGGTCATTTCAGGCAATACTCTGAGGATCATACATTGCCTGGGATCAAATCAGGAATACCTACACTCAAGGCAATTGCCTCAATCTCTGTACTATCACTTTGACCCTGTAAATTTATTTTTTAATTTGTTATTGACAGTCAAATCAGTGAGATTCCTTCTTGGGTCTTCAGGTTTTTGGTCTTCCCTAAAGACTTCATACTTCTCAGTCCTGTGATTCATTTAGAAAATGAACAGTATCCTAAAATAAATCTCTCTACTTATATATCATGTGCATATGTATATACATATAGGTAAGTATATGCATGTGTGGATCTGTATACATACATATGTAGATGTAGATGTATACACAGCAATAGCTTAAGATTTCCAGAAATCAGTCAGTAAATATATATCATATTCAAATGTATATTTAAATACAATTTTTGCTACATTCGCATATTGTTGTCTTTATTTCTCAAGGTCAGCCTACTTAATACAATCACCATATTGGAAACTCTGGAGGTAATGCCAGGACATCTGTTTTAAAAAGCTTTTCGTTAATTATGTTTCACCTTATGTTTTTGTTCCATTACAGATCTTTCTTGTATCTCAATGAAAATTCACTGGGACTAGACTGAAATTATACTACAGTGAAAGTGTATCAATTCAGCTAAAATAAAACTTTGCTTCCTAGAATTCCATCCATTGCATACTTCCAGATCAGTGTGGGCACAGAGACATTTTTTTGCAAAACTTGGAAAGAGGATTGGAGCAGCAGCATCGAGCTTTGCATGCTCTGAAGTCTGGAGCGCAGCATGAAACATTCAAATACCTTGTGGCTTATCTGCTGGCTCACAGTCTTGGCATGGGCTGCATCCAGGACCAGAGTCTGAACGCCTTCTGGATCCTCCTTCTGGCATTCCAAAAATTGGACTATTAGAAGGCACAGGCATTTTATGCAGATACCTCTGATCATTGAAACTGGAGATGTGGAGGTGCTGAGAAAATGAAATGGGTCGCATTCAGTTCTCATGGCTTTCTGCTTATAGATTCCATTTTCTATTTGTATTTTTGTCCTCTTACTCCTTTTGCACATGCAGAGACAACAGCTTTCCCAATGCTGCTTGACAAGATCACATCATCGTGTAAAGTAAAATCCGTATAACAAATTCTTTCATATGGCTCTATAAATCCTGCTTTTCTAATAAAATCTGAAAATCATATAAACAGAATCAATTACCACAGTAAATAATGCTTTCTTGGGAAGTAAAATCAGAAAACCTAGAAAAACACTGAGTTGATTTATTACTATAGTAAGTTGTATGTTTTACCCACTTTTCTGAGCAGATATATTTTATTTTATTTTATCTTACTAAATTTCTTTCCCCTGGTATAGGTCATTGGTTCTTGTCCTACAGTCTTTAGAGATTAAGAATAAGTTCCCCTCACAATGTGATATTTGTCCCTTCAGTACAGACTTTTCAGTGACCAATAAGTATCATAGATTTATTTTTAAATATTCATCTTAGCATCTGTCCCTCATGCATTTTGTGGTCTTTTTCTAATTTATACAACACTCTTATTTGTGTTAAAACATAATAGTAATTTAGAAGTTAGGGAAAATAGTGCCGATTGTATTCAAAGGACTAATGGGATAATACCAATGATATAATTAACTCACATTCATTTGCAGCAGGCATCTTAAATAACGCTGATTTTTAAAATGTCAGTGGAACTTTGACATTTCAACTAAAATAGAGACATGTATGTGTACATTTGGCCAGGATACATATACTCCTGATCCTGGCTTAATCCTCAGCCTTGGAGGCTCTTACACATCTATATATGACATACATATCTGGCCACTGTATCACTGTATCACTGCCATCCCATTGTTCGTCGATTTACTCAAGCAGGTACCAGTAATGTCTCTATTCCTCCCAGCCCTGAGATTTTAGCAGCCTCTCCTCACTCATCTTTCCCAACAATTGGAGGCTTTTTCAGGGTCAGGGGAATGATACCTATGGTTACTGTTTTTGGCATCTCTGGTATGACTCCAGAAGCCTTTCTGAGGGTGGCCCTAGTATTCCTCAACACCAGGTGAGCCCAAGCAGTGCCACATCCTATGACCCTAGCATCAATCCACTAGCTAAATTGATGATGTCTGGTAGAATCCCTCTTCCCCACCACCCTCTGAGCACCCAATGGGAGACCTTTCATCAGAAATGGAGAAATCTTGATTTTATTCTAATGATTTCAGTGACTGTTCATCTAATATAATTACTGACTGCCATATGCTGTCTTTAAAATTACTCATAATGTACTTCTACAATTAGAAATCGCTATGGTATGAGAAGGTTTAGCCCATTTAACATGAGCAAGGCAACTGTGACAAAATTCATTTATAATATTTAGTCATTATCTGGTGTCTGCAAATTAACTGCCTGGAACTACTTTTCATCATTTTTTTATGGAAAACTTAAGCTCATATCCCTCAACTCTTTATTATCAGTTATTGGTGGTCTTAGGACATGAGTTTTCATTACATTTTGCTCTGAAAGAGCATTATTCTGTGAATTATAGAAGTCATGTGTATAGGATTATTTTATATTAGGGAAGAGTACAAAAAATCAATTTCTTTTCAAACGATTTCTTCCAAAGATAGGAGTCAGAGAGACAGTTCAGCAGGTAAGGTGGTTGCTTTGCATATGGCTGAACAGTTTTGATTCCCAGAACCCCTGAGAGTTCTCAGAGCCTAGGAATGATCCCTTAGGAATAGCCAGGAGTAAGCCCTAAGCACCACTGTCAGCCCCACCACAACCAAAATTTTTTTAAATGATTAAGACAATCTAGTTTACTTAGTCAGGATTGCCTTAAGCTACTGAAATAAGGTCCATCCAGTTTTTAATAATTCATGTAATCAAATCATATTGCATACATGATAATAATAATCATGATATTTTTATATATTATGATAGTATATAAAAAGGAAAATGTGAATTACCAAAAGAAAGTTTATCACAAATCTTCAGAAATAGATTTTTCATTAATGTTAATATAATAATTCTTATACATATGTTAAAATTAGTCTCTGAAATGATCAGAATAATCTTAGTAGATCTAGCACTAATAATTCCTAATACATACATCTGAATTGGCATTTTACATTTCTTAGTAAGGATATATATATTTTAAATCAATTAGGATTACCTTAGAAATAAATTCTTTAATCGTGAGATGTATAAGTCTTCTCAGCCTTCAACAGATGTCATCTGAATAGTAATGCCATATTTCATATATACATGTAAGCATATAAAACACATATACTACCCAGTCTATATACTACACTATATTATATCTCATATATACATGTATGCATATGTATATTTATCTATCTTATATATACATATATATACATGCCACCCAACCTATATACTATGTTATATTATATATTATATACTATAATACTTCCATAGAAATTGTCAATCATTTAATTTTATATTGATAGCCTTATAATTACATACTTTGTAGATTAAAATATAAAATTTGGATAACTAACCAGACTTTTTATTCTGAAATTTGGTTTCTTTAAAACCCAGCTAAATATCTTGCATAATCCTGATTAATGAATTATATGAATAAGAATTAAAGTAATGAATGAATCATATTTCGATTCTGCTCACATGAATGAATTACAGATTATGGTTAGTTTACTTTTGGCTCTATAAAGTCCATATATCTTATTTCACCAAAGATTTCCTTTTGTACATTGCACGCAGTTATGGTAATGAGCATATGAAAAACATAGTTAAATCCCCAGTCAAATAAGGAGGAAATAATGGTGCATCAAGGTCTTGAAATGTCAGTATGGAGAGCTTAATAACCCCAAGGACAGGTGTTTTCAAGGAATATTAATTATTATGGATAGAAAAAGGATAACATAGCCTAATTACTTAAATAAACAATGGTTTAGTTGTTTATGTAAAAATAATTCAAGAGAAAATTTTATAGCCAATTATTTTCTGTTTATATTTTTATTAGAATATATTAATTTATTTAAAAGTAGGTTTATTTAACTGTACCTTTTACTACGATGCATTGGCATGTTAACTGTGGGTCTGGAACTATTTGGTAAGCAGAGGAATGCAACAAAATGGAGGAAATGATTAACCTATACAATGACATATGGAACAAAATTTCCCCCTTTATGTTGAAATACACTTAAGTCATCTACCTGAAAGCACTTGTGCTGAATGCCTTCAACTTCCAAAGAAAAACATTACACACTTGAAAGACTTAAAATCAGAAGCCTATCTGCTCCATCAACCTGACTTCTTCCTTCATTCAATACAAATCAAGGCAAGAGAATCACTGAGCGATTTTTTTTTTCTTGATGGATTCGTAACATTTTTAACTCCCTGGCTTTTCCTTTTACTTGGGGAGTCAAGTAAGCCAAAGATAGAACGAGACCTGCTTAAGAAGTCAGATTGGAATTTATGCCCCAGCAGGGTATTAGTAGAAAAATTTGTCAGCTTGTTCTTTGCCAGGGGAACACTGTAGAAAATGTTTTAGAAATAGCATTAAATATGTCTTCTGGAACTGGTGGAGCATTGAGAGCAATTTTGATATATACCTTTCTCCTAAAGAATTTTAATGCAAGAGATAGGTTGATACAAGTGCAGTAGTACAATGAAGAACGAGGAAAGAGAGAATAGAAGTGCAAGGGGCAAAGATAATTAGTTTTCCCTTTCAACAACGTATCCATACTCTACAAGCATTAAAAATATCTCAATAAGCATGAATACCATGCAGATTATGCAATCCAATAGTAGTAGTGCCTTCAATAAGGACAAGTTGATGAATAAATGTAAATTAGCCAAAAACTACAACACTAGTAAGAAAATGGAATGTAACAGTAGGAAAGGGAAAATATAAAGCATCTGAAAATAATAAATGGCACATAAATGAGCATTTTGTTTCTCCTACCAAGAAGAGAGGAAATTATGTAATTGTCATAACATTATCTTTATGTATCTCCCTCTGATCATTTTTTCCCCTTATAACCTACAATATAACCTTTAACAAGTTAGAAGACACACAAGAGCATTCAGTGAGGGATAACATAGAGACAGACAATAACAAAGATCAAATCCACCTCTCTTCCCCCTTCTCCTCACCCCTGACCTTAACTGGGGAATGAAGGAGGAAGAAATGTAAACTGAGCATAAAATTAAAGTTTAATTAAATTAGGATAGAAGTTCTGGAAGTAGCCTTGGAGAAACAATCAAGCAAACTTTGACTGTGCCAGAAATGCCATCAATTAAGATAGAAAAATAGTCTTATGACTGGCAATAGTGATAGAAAAATAAGAGAAAACAAAGAGGTATTTTGGATTTTTGTCTTACCAAGTACAGTCAAATTATAACACTTAATTATAATATAAGTCCAACAATTCTTAGGAAGGTTTCAATTAGTCAAAGAAACTAATTGGCTTTCAAAAGTATATAGACTATATATATATATATACACATTTATATAGCCTATATATATACATATATATAGCCTATATACTATATCTAGATACTAGATATATATATATATGTATATATATAGTCTTCAAATGATTACTTTTTATGTGAACACACATTTTTAAAAAAAATTTTATTGAGAAAAATCAGTGGTTTGTTCAAGCAATAGTTCTCTCATTTTCCAAACATGTGTGTCTTTTGTGTCCTGAAACACAGAGGTGAACTTTGTAGAAACTAGCATTTTCATTTCACATTGTGACTTTCAATGAGGTCTAACATTCCTGAGAATACAAGCAATTATGTTGAACTGTTAAAGAACGTGTGTGTGTGTGTGTGTGTGTGTGTAGAGGGGGGAGGGTGAGATAACACTGAAGAGCCTATTATAGTAGAATTTTTAATTTCTTGATTAAAAAATGCAGAAAAATATGTAAGTTAGTGCTTTTGATGAAATGTTAAGTTTAGAAAGTATAAGACATAAATAATATAACATAAAAATAGGAATACAAGATATAAGACTATAAAGAATATAATAACATACATATCATTTAAAAACTGCTCATTAAATATGCATTTTGAAAGTATATAAAGGAAATGTAGCACTTTTATCAATAATTTTATAATAATTTGGGGAAAATAATATAGTTAAACAAACAGCTACCACCACATACACACAACACAAACACACATATTGAGAATGCATGTACACACACAACCTTTCTGAAAGCCTTTTCTAAATACATGTATTGATATAATGATCTAGGGAAACTGCTGTGATCAACGATGTCTATATGAAGGAGATAATCTTTAATTCACTTGAAAACAAGCAAAAAGGAGATAGGGGAAATAAGTTGAAATATTTCAAGGTCAGGAGAGAGTATATTTTAAAGAGCATATTTTAAAGACTTGAGGAACAAATGCAAATTGCAAAAAATTCACCCTGCTTAGCTGACACCTCAGGCATGTTCAAAATAGGTGCAGCAATTGTAAATAGAGAAGATCACAATGCATGCATTTTCAAACTCTCAGGGCATTAACTGAGATAGTGAGAGAGAGAGACACAGTGAAGCTCAAAGGTTCCTATACTTTGTCCAGAATATTATAATTTCATGTTTTATATTTATGTTCCTTTCCACATTAGGTTTCAGTTGTAGTGTCCTGAAACCTTACCACGTTTTAAAAACAGAAACAAAAGCCTCCATCTGTGAATCTTGAAAAAAAGCAAATTAAAGATACCAATAATAGGAACTGGAGATACAGCACAGGAGGTAGAGATCTTGTCTTATACCTGGTCATCCAGGCTCTAACTGGAGACCGTGTGGTTTTCCCAGTTTTCCAGGAGTGACCCCTGAGTGCAGAATCATAAATAAGCCCTGAACACAGATGGATATGCCCCCCCAAAAAAACAAACAAACAAAATTAAATAAAGGCAACAATAGAGAAAATAAAGAATGTTAGGTCACAATTATGAAGGACTTTCAAATTTTGGCTCCTGAAATTTTTTCCCAGTTGTGGTGTGGGAGCTGTACTACATTGGGTTGGGCATTTGCTTTGCACATGGCAGACCCGTATTGGATGTTGACACCTGACCCAGAAAACATAACAAAGCTTTTTCCCATTGCTTCTGTAATTTCTGGTTTCTATTCTCTTCTCCCAGAGTTTCTCCTGTCTCAATCCATGACAAACTAGAGTCAAAATATTTCCTACTATGTTACATGCTTAAACATTTTTTGACTGCCAGTAAATTAAAAATGCCAGAGGGAAAGGGTCAGAGAGTCCATGGTCATAAGAAATATTCAGGAGCTGGAGAGATAGCACAGTGGCTAGGTGTTTGCTTTGCATCAGCTGACCCAGGTTCAATTCCCAGCCTCCCATATGGTCCCTTGAACACTGCCAGGAGTAACTTCTGTGCATTACTGGGTGTGACCCAAAAAGCAAATAAATATATATATTTATTATATATGTATGTATACACACACACACACACACACACACACACACACACACACGGCAGAGTCTCTTGTCCATGTGCCTGACTGTCTTCACCGGGGCTCCTCGAAAGGAGTGGGTTAAGTTTCCCTCCTCACCCCGAGCAGAGGCCCCGTGGCCAAGAACCTCTGGAACCCAGGCACAGCCATGCTCAAGGCCCCTCTCCACACTTTCAGACTAGCCTCACACATGAAGGAACTGGCAGAGGTACCCAAGTGTGTGGAACCTGGGGCCAAGATGTCCAAGCCTGCTTGGATTGGAACTGGGCCTTTTCCCCTGAAATCCCCCATTTTCCAGTTGCTAGGCGGTCACACCTAGAAACTGCCCCGGGCACCGTGTAATCCCACCAACAGCCAACATCCAGAGACCATAAGACCAAACTCCCAGAAGTGCACAGGCGTGACATTGTGTAGTCTAATTTACCCCTTTAGAGAGCCTGGCAAACTCCATGTGGCATATTCATATGCCAAAACCAGTAACAATGATGGGTCTCATTCCCTGACCCTGAAAGAGCCTCCATGCTGGGAAGGATGAGTAAAAAGAAGCTTCTAAAATCTCAGGGTTAGGACGAATAGAGTCGTTACTGAGACTGCTCGAGAAAATTGACAATCAATGGGATGATGTTGATGATCACACACACACACACACACACACACACACATATATATATATTCACATACATATATGTATATATGTATATTCATTCCAGCGTGAAGGTTCATGCCTAGGATATGCTTGACTGGAGACTGATTTCAGCACACACAGACCCCCAGGCATTACCAAGTACATTTCTTATGGCCCTTGAGCACCACTGGGTGTGACTCTGGAGGTTCCCAGCACCAGCTAGGAGACCAAATATCCCTGGCACAGCTGTGCCCAAGTAGTATTGAATCCTCAGACCCTTCACTTAAACAGCTGACTTGAGTGGAAGGTAAGAGGTGCTGAAGCCCATCCCCCCTGCCTCCTGGGTGCCACTGAGAGGAACCCACCCCTCAAAAAGGGGAGGATTAAAGAAATTTCCACTCTTTTCAAGGTAACAAAAATAGAGACCAGATATGTACAATATTAAATTGTCCAATGGTATATCATTTACACAAGTTAACAGCCTTGTGACCAAGAGAATATAAACAACTGACTTAAAAAGAAAAAATATAGTTCTAGATTATGTGATATTTCTCCTTGAAATCACAGTTTTATCTTTTTTCCAGCTATGTATTCTGCTAGTATTTATTTAAAAATTACTGTCACTATCTATACCCCAATTTCCTCTCATTTTTAATTAAGAACAATAGCAGTCCCTGCCTTATTATATCACATAGAAGTCTGAACGTAACTAAGGATGTAAAGTGTTCACCAATGTGCTTGTTGCAGATAAACACTGAATAGTAAATGTGATGGTGATCATATTGGAGAGGAAAGAATATGGAGGAACAGTATGTGGTGGACAAATTGAAGAATCAAGAAAGAAGACAGAGTTTAAATTATCACTCAATCATTAAGCACAAGTTCACCGGTTAACTGATTTGGGGAAGTGACACATGCTCTTTCTTATGAATTTCCTTTCTATTGTACGCATAAATATATGTATGTATATTTGTGTGTTTGTGTGTGTGGTACAATAGAAAGGAAATAAGTATAAGTGTATGTATATGAAGTACTATTTATATATTATTGTGTATTTATATGTGTATATATGTGTGTATATATACATATATACATATATATACATATATATATAGTCTACCCCCAGCCAATAGTACCATAAAGTCCATACAGTATGAGGGATCAAACTTAGGTCCTTGCACATATTAAGCATATTCTCTAACAATTGAAGTATCTCCTAGTCGCCTATTTTGCAATTGTTTAATGACTATAACAAAATATTTTAAACATTAACTCATGGCCAGGGAGATACCTCAAAGAATAGTGTGCATGTGACAGACCCTGAATTGGTCCCTAGGGTCTGTCAGATCCTGATAGACTCACATAGGCCCAGAGTGCCACAGGGTATGGCCCTGGTGGCCCTATAGCACCACTGGGGTGGCCCTGGTAGTCCCACAATTGCTGTGGCTCAGCCCCAATCTCAAGACTGCTAAGTGGACCCTATAAGATTAATAAAATACATTTAAACTCATCATTCTTTGTTCCCATGTTTTCTCTTTTTCCTATGTTCTCTTAAAGAATATATAAAGTTACCTTCCCCATTTAAATAATCCCAAATTGATTCTGAGTCAAATTTATCTTAAAATCTGAATTAATCTCTTTACATATACTCATCTAATATTATATGAATTTCTAATATGCCATTCTAGATATTTTCCTAAATCCAGAACTTCTTTTTTCTAGCAAATTACTAGTAAAATATGCTCATCAACTCATTACACAAAGATAAAATGAGCAACTAAAAGAACTCAAAAATTCTTCTGTATGTTAATAAAGAATAATAAATATCTCCAAGCTGTGGACACAAATATTTACATTATCACAGTATACTCTTTGCATATATAACCATGGTATTTTGTTAAAAATATCAAGAACTGCATGGCCGGGGCTGGAGCAATAGTACAGCAGGTAGGGTGTTTGCCTTGCAAGCGATCAACCCGCATTCAATTTCCAGCATTTCATATGGTCCCCTGAGCACCACTAGGAGTAATTCCTGAGTGCTCAGCATCCCTGGGTGTGACCCAAAAAGAAAAAATAAAAGAGCTACATGGCTGACACATAAAAGAGCCCCAGTGACTGCAAACCTTCCACAACCCAATGAGAAGTGCAGATATGTGGGTTCAGTGACAGCAAAGTCCAGGCCTCGTGGGATAGGTGATGGGCTGGTCCTTCCCACTTCCCGGCCCCCATGGGACCCTGGATGTCATGCCCATGACTTGCCTCTGGCTACTATTTAAGCTCCTAAACTATTATCCAGAGACACACAAAGAGTCTCAGAACCAAGCAGCTTGCTTCAGAGATTTCTCCAGACCCTAAGTATCTAATTTTTAGATTTATAGGAGCACGTGGCCACAAGGGCAGCTGCGCGACATCCTAAGTTATTCATAGGGGACCTTACATATAAATTATCTAGCATCTGCCTGTTCATCAGATTTGACTGGTGGTAGGAAATTCAAAGTAATGGTGGTGGGAAGGTGTGATGGCGATGGGACTGGTGTCTAAATATTGAATGCAATCCATCACTGTGAACAACTTTATGAAATTCAAAAAAAAATTTTAAAAGAAGAACCGTCCCCCCCCCCCCCCCCCGCAGCCAAAAAAAGTACTACATGGCCTACAGTCAGTGATTTAGTACAGATTTCTTCAGATGGAAAAGCCCTTCACACTGACAGACCAGATTAACTTAAGGAAACTTTTTTTTTCAAAATAACTCTGTTTCTGACCAAAAAAAGGTCAAACTTTTTTCCAGTTTTCAAATATTTCACTTCCTATGGTAAATTTAATTCTGACTTTTCCCTCAATTTCTATCTGTGAAATAGTTCTTTTATTCACCATTTAAATATATTTTCTATGTAAATAAAAATCAGTCTATTAGATCTCCCATTATTCATCATCAAGCCACCTTATACTTTGTTTTCTAACTTCTTAACTTTTTACTTTCCAATTACCAGTTAATAATCATCTACATCTCCCTAGAAAACTTATCCTTTCTTATCCGATTCATACCTTTGACTATTGTTTACATTCAGACACTAACATGGGTTTTGTAATAGAATAAACATATAGAGAATTGCCAGAAATGTCACACATTTAGAATTACAATGTGCTTTATTATTTTTAACATGTAAAAGTTATTAATTTAATATAATGAACCAACTCAAGTCTTAATTATATGTTAGAATTCAAATATTAGATATATAATAATTTAGTAACCATTTTGCTGACTGTGTGACTACTGAATAATGTTGAAAATATTTCTAAGTTCCTTAAATGAAGGAAATATGATTTCTTAAATTTTTCCTGTGTCCAATATTGAATTTACTCACTCTTTAATAAATAACCACTGTATATTCATTGAAATGCTGAGGGCATAGAGGGTTAAATAAAAACTCTTGCTCTCAAGGTAACTACAGCCAAGTGAAAAATAAATAAATAAAAGGAGGGGCTTCTTTTAAAAGCTTAAAATTAATGCTACAAGAGTAATCTTGATGTAAAATTTCAAATAAGTAGTTAAATTTTTTTTTAGGTTTAAAGCTAATGTATGCTTTAGGTGATATATACGGTAGAATTTTATTTCCAACTTTGACTATTTTAATTCATTAATCACTATTTTAATTTTATTTTTGTTGTTGAAATAATATGATTTCCAATAGTATTTATGCTTTAGGTGTACAATGTTACTGTAGCACACCATTACCATAGTGTCAATATTTTCTCCACCATTCGCACCTGCCCCTACTCTTATCTGACTTCTTACCCCACTCTCCTCACTTCTGCTTGGTAACCTCAGTTCTGTTGCATGAATCTCAAGGGTTTATTTTCATTGATCACTGAATAATTCTTTGCTTTGTTTCTTTATATACCATATATGGGTTATATCACCCCATATATATCTTCATACCTCTGGCTAATTTTCAACACTATGCACCTTCTAGTGCTATTTATATTGTAACAAACATCAAGGTTTCATATCTTTTCATAGTTAAATAATATATATGTACATATATAAAACCCATCTTAATCATTTAATTATAGTTGCTTATATGGGTTGTTTCCAGATCTGGCTAATGTAAACAGTGCTGTAATTAAATAGGTTTGCATATATTTAAAAAAATTCATGTCCTGGTGTTTTGAAGATAAATACCAAGCTGAACATCTACGAAGGGAGAACCATGTAAAGTTTAGAAGAGTATTTTAGCTCAGGTAACAAAATATGTATCACATTGAATTACAGAAGACAGCTTATATATGTTCATATGTTTAAATAGTCAAAGATAGGTGTGTGTATGTGTGTGTATGTGTGTGTGTGCTATAGAAAGTAGAATATCTCCTGAAATGTACGTTCTTAAGATTTTAGAAAGGACATCTTATTTATCATTGTTTTTCTATGGTGAATTGAGTTAAAGATATTCAAATTTTAAGAGTAGCTTTATTTATGAATAGATAATAATTATCTGTAGGAACCGCCAAAAAGTAATTGCCAAAAGTATAGTATGTACTATGGAAAAAGATTCAAAACTATAGTTAATAACATTTTTATAAATAAATTTATAAAGTTTTTCATCTGCAAATTTTGCTGGAAGACTGTATATACAGATAAGTTTGACAAGAAGTGAAACAAAAGATAATATCTAGAATATTACATTATACTTTTTGTGAACCGCAAGTTATTTTATTTCTACACAAAATCAAATGATATTGTCTAGAAAGAAATGACATGGGGCATAGGTATACTGATGCAGAGGAATGAATTATTTAAATAAATATATCTATGTGTTAATATAAACATTATGTAATACAATTAGAAAGGTACAATAGCGATATGAAAGAGTCTGTCACCTCTATAATAAAATCTGGAAACATTTCTGTAAATACCAGGCAACACTGGCAATATTCCATATTTTTATATACCAATATACTACCAAAACTGGTATTATTTCATTTACAAATATGGAATTATCATAAAGTCCAAAGAATAGAGGCTAGTGCTTATTATGCCAACATTGGTGGTAAAGACACTTTAGAAAAGTATTGAAAGAATTTGGATATTGGAGTACTTTATAGGAGTGAATGCCTTTAGAAAAATTTAAAGCACATTTTTTTTTTACAGCCATACTTACCAGACAGCTTGAATCAAGAGCACTAAGAGCATTTCCCTAAGTAGCCCCTACAGTTTCAAAAGTTGATCTCTTACTGTTTCTTTACCCTTCTTTGTTTTTTATTTGAGTTTCTTTTATTTGTTTGCTTGCTTTGGGGGCTCACACTGGCAATTCTCAGGGTTATTCATGGCTCTGCACTCAGGAATTACCTTTGGGTGATTTGGTCCCCCACTCAGGCTGGGGGACCACGTGGGATAACTTACTCACTGTACCCTCTCTCCAACTCTTATCCAGCTCCATTTCTTATGCTTATCTTTAAAAGAGAGTCTCTTGCCAGCACGCCTGGCTGTCTTCCCCAGAACCCCTCAGAGGGGATGGGCTCCAGCTTCCCTCCCTGCCCCGAGCAGAGCTTCCGGCAGCCAAAGACCACCAGAACCTAGCTACAGCCATGCTGGAGGCCCTTCTCCACATGTTCAGACAAGCTTCACGCATGAAGGTACCAGCAGAGGAACCCAGGTGTGTGTAATCCCATCAACGACCAACATCCAGAGACTTAAAAGCAAGCTCCCAGAAGCGATATCTTATAACCTATTTCTCCCTCTGGGAGAAACTAGCAAGCTACTGAGAGTTTCCTGCCCACATGGGAGATCCTCGCAAGCTTCCCATGGTGTATTCATATGCCAATGCCAGTAACAAGCTGGTTTTCTCGTTCCCCTGACCCTGAAAAAGCCTCTAATGAGGCATCGTTGGGAAAGCCGAGTAGAGAGAGGCTTCTAAACTCTCAGGGATAGGAGGAATGGAGAGGTTACTGAGACCGATAGAGCAATTCGATGGTCAACAGGATTTTGTGATTCGTGATTCGTAATCTTTAAAATTAGTAATAGGACTTACCATTTTGTCCTGAATATCTTGTGTTCTTAATTCTTTTTTGTATTTTTGTATAAACAAGCTATGTGTCCACAAGAATTCTTTTCAACACTTACTTTGAAATGATTTTAAAACCTCTTATTTCATATAATACCTGGTAGAACCACTTTAATCTAAATCCCCTTCACTGCAAAAAAAAAAACAAAAACACAGAAATACCTCCTATGC
This sequence comes from Sorex araneus, assembly GCF_027595985.1. Lineage (NCBI taxonomy): Eukaryota > Metazoa > Chordata > Mammalia > Eulipotyphla > Soricidae > Sorex > Sorex araneus. Next base: position 60,187,384 of record NC_073302.1, on the reverse strand, counting down.
AATCTCTGCACTTTTACTCTTGCTAAACTGAATCTTATTCTAAGTATGACAGTCAGAGTTCCCACTAATATATAAATCAGAGTTTGGTTTTTGCTTGCTCAAAATCCTCCAGTTTTATTCATATTATTTGGGTGTGGGAGGGATGAGCAGGATTTATTATAACCTACCACACTCTATATATCAAGTCTCTTGAAAAACTCTCAACCATAAATACCTACTGTCACCTCCTCGTTCTAAACTGCCGTTCCTGCTTTAACTTGAACATTGCCAAAGACACTTCACTCTGATCTCAGGGCCTTTATAATGACTGTTTCTTTGCATCTATCCTCATATCTCCATACTGCTTTTATTATCCAGGTCATTACCCACAATCACCATCTCGGTATTCTTCCTTGACTACCCCCTGCACTAAACCTATTTCCAGGTACACTGCTTACTCTTCCTTATTCCCTCCTAGTATTAAACATGCTTATTAATTTTCTACCTGATTAAGAATATTCATATGGTAGAAATTATGTCGTATGTATTATTTCAGTGTTTGTCACAGTACTTTGCACACAGTAGATGCCTTATAAAAGCTTACTGAATGAAGTATCCTCTGGATTGTTGCCTCGAATTGTTTCTAGAGATGCAGTTGAGTAATGTCTGTCTACTGTGTCCAGCTTATCTTTTCCCCCGTTATGTAGTACTGTTTTTGCTTCTCATGACTAAAAGTGTTGACACTTTGTAACCATGGTATTAATCTATAATTAAAATACAGATGTAAATAAATATAATTGGGTAAAATAGTAGCTGATTAAAATATCTAGAAATCATTCAGTACAAGTAAATGAGAACAACACATTCTTCTTTTATACATTTTGAAACTTCTTAACTGGTTCCTCCCTAAAAAAGACATGAAAGCTGATTAAAAGGTAAATATAGGTGTGGAAAAGAAGTCATTCGTCACTCCTGTTTTAATTTTCAAGGACACAATCAATTTAATTTAGATTTATTATCTATAGGGTAGTATTTTTTAAATAAGAAAGATGTTTATGGCTTATTTCCAGCATTGTGAGAAGAATTTTCCCAGTGAAAGCAGTAAGAAGACAATAGTATAACTACATTTATTTTCTTGCTCTTCTCTGTACCTCTGGGCATTAAAAAGAAGCAAGTTTTAAACTAGGGCTGTTACAATAGTCTTATATTCAAAGCAAGACTGAACTTAAACAAGTTTATAAAATGCACTTGAATAAATAGTAAAAAGAGAAGTAAATTATATTGTGATTGAAAATCAGTTGCTAAACCATCAGGAAAACTGTCAAAGATTACACCATTATTTTCTACAGAAGACATAGAGGATGATTTTAATCTCTAGAGAGAGCCAAGTCAAATGAATGTCAAAGTTAGGGAGAAAAAACTGAATTGTGAATACCTACAACACTATATCATATTGAATTGATACGTAGGGTAGTTTATTATATTTTTGCAGTTCTGAGAACCAAAATAAGGGCCTCACACTTGCCATGTGCTACACTACTGAATCACATCCTGGCATTATTCGGAGAATTTATTGAAAAAAATCAAGTATGTTCTTTGTAAGTCAGAGTTTCACATTTGTGTACACAGAACTGGGAACTGATTAATTTTTGTTCTCTTGTGAAAATTTCTAGCAGTAGAAAGTTTTAAAAAATAGATCCTAGTATTAATCTCTGCCCTCTAAAAGACTGAAAAATTCTTTACTAAAATTCAAAATAAAAATCTATGGCAGTTTATAACTTTATTAGATTATAATTCAACAAGAGCATTAAAGAATAAAATTATCACAATGCAAAACAAAGTAAAGACATTACTGCATGGTTATAGTACAATGAACAGGTGATGGGTCCAGATCCAACATCTTCCACTGGCAGTTAATGTTTGCTTTTCTATGTGAACACCAACAGGAAAAATAGCTTTCTAGCTCAGAATTTAATAAATGTGTAGCACTGTAGCACTTTTGTCCCATCATGCATCGATTTGCTTAGGTGGGCACCAGTAATGTCTTCATTGTGAGACTTCTTGTTACTGTTTTTGGCATATTGAGTACGCCACAGGGAGCTTTCCAGGTTCTGTTTTGTGGGCGAGATACTCTCGGTAGCTTGCCAGGCTCTCCAAGGGGGATGGAGGAATCGAGCTGGGGTCGGCCACGTGCAAGGCAAACGCCCTACCTGCTGTGCTATGGCTCCAGTCTAATGAATCTGTAATCATTATTTATTATTAACCTTTAAACATATTCAGAAAAAATGTTTTGGCTTTTATTTATTTATTTACTTATTTATTTTTACTTTTTTTTGGAGGGGTCACACCCTTTGTTTCACAGGGGTTACTCCTGGCTCATTCACTCAGGAATTACTCCCAGCGGTACTTGGGGGACCATATGGGATGCTGGGAATTGAACCCAGGTCAGCTGCTTGCAAGGCAAATGCCCTACCCGCTGTGCTATTGCTCCAGCCCCATTGGCTTTTATTTTAATATTTAAAATTTTCAAATATTTAAAAATAAAGTCTCCATATATCACTGTGGATACCACGTGGTGCCAACAGTTAAACTCAGGACATGCATGTGCTCTATCTCTTGAGTTACTTTCTCAGTCATTTACTGACTTTTGATATTTTTAATCCAGATATGATTCAGAACATATTTACATTTTATATATTTCATATATTTGGAAGATACCTTTCATATATTTCACAAAAATGCTTTACCTTACTTTCCAAATAAGCAAAGCATTTGAATATAGCATATGGCAACAGAAATTCTCTGGTAAATCACAAAATACACATTGTTTCTACATTGATTTATATACCTGTTTTTATTTTTCATTTTCGTCTTTCAAAAGTCTTACCACTTTACTAAACCACATAGCTAAAGATTTAAGATGGTAAGCCATTATATAGTAAAATGATACAATTTCAGAAAGGACTAGATTAAATCAAATTATATTTATGCTCCTGTGACATGAATGTTGAAATACGTATGTGTAAACACCATTTAGCTCAGGTGACCTATGAGTGATCATCACACATTAATGGATGTTGAATGGCTCCTGGACAGCTCTCTCTCATCACCCACGTTCAGTGCTCTTGAACCACTGCCCCACCTGACACGACCATTGCAATGGGCGGATGAAGGAGGAACGAAGGACAAGCTGTTTGGTGATCAGTTGCCATTTATTTCATTGCTCGTTTCTCCCAAACTCTCCACACAACTCTCACAACTCTCTCCCAACTCCCCCCCAACTCTCTCCAGCTCTCTCCCAGATCTCTCCAACACAACCTCTAACTTACTCCACAATGCTCTCTCAAACTCTGGCTCACCAACTCTGTCCACAGCTCTCTCTCACTCTGCCTCTCTAGCCCCCCTCAGCTCTCCGCAGACACACTTTAACCACCTCTTCTTTAACCACGCCTCCCAAACCCTGTCTCATGCCCGCCCCCAACTCCCAGAAATGCAATCAACATGTTTACCTCTGACCACCTGCAGCCTATAAGGGCAAAACAGCACTTAAGATGTGCTTCTCCTCTCCTTAGACCAGTTACTTAATTAACATCTTAATTCTACTTCCTAATATTTGCCATTCTGAGTGGACACAGTAGTAGATACATTCAGACTTGTAGGGTGACTCTCCTGGGGACATCTCGTCACAGGCTCAGACTACACTGCTCAGGACGGATTAACCATTCCTAACCATAGCAGGATTTGAATCTAGTTATTGTGTTTTGAATTATGACAGAATTTGTCCATGACCACACTCTTAACCTATAGTTAAGTATTATGGCTCTTTGGCCTGGCCCATTTTGATTCCAGGGTAGTTCACACTTGCCCTAGGTCCATTCAGTCCCTCTTTGGGACCCTGATTCTGGGGATCTAGGATAAGGGTAACTGAGGTTTAAGTCGAGAGACCAGATGTCCAGGAGGTAATATTATCTGGAGTCAATTAACTCCCAAGTTACAAAAGCATGTCTTTTTAACTGTCTTCCAGTGTCCATACAAAAAGTAGTTGCTCTGAAGTAGCTAACATGCAAAGGACATTAAGGAGAAGAGATAAACAATCTTTACAAGGCAACAGAGTCTGATCAGGAGGCAAAGGTAATTGACAAATTTGGGGAGCAATCAACAAACCCAAGCTCCTGCAGCCAGGGAGGAACAACAATCCAATGTTATCCTACACATATGAAGGGAGCATTTGATGTTTTCAATATCTATTGCTTAATTATTGATAGAATTTTCCTAATACAATGTTTTTCAACACCCGTCTGCACTCTGGTGCTGGTTTGCCAGTTAGTATGCTGGTCTACCACATGTTATAACCACCAGTCCACCGACCAGTGTATAGAACAAGTGCTACATCACCATTGTACAAGGTTAAAGAAGGATAAAGAGAGATAGTACAGAGGGTCAGGTGCCTGCCTGTCACATGGCCAACTTGAGTTCAATTCCCAGCACCACACATACTCTTCTGAACTTGCCAGCAGTGTTCCCTGAGGACAAAGCCAACAGTAAGCACTGAGCCTAGTTGAGTGTGTGGTTGTGGCCTCCCAGAATAAAACAAATCAAAAGGGATCTAGTCAATTTTTTTAAAGTTTTTAGGATAATGCACTGGTACATTAATATAAGGATGAAGTTAGTATTTGTCACTGTGATCATAAAATATTATTATAATCATGTAAATCAATATAGAATATTTGATTTACCATTATTTGCTTAAGATTTGAAAACTTCATTTTAAAAATTATTGCAAGGGCTAAGGAGAGAAAGAACAATGCAACTTGCACATAACAAATATACTTGCCCCAAAATTGCTATTTCAAAATTTTTTTTCAGGTTATTGTTCTGTCAGTTAATTCCTAAAATCCAGCTCCTACTTTAGTTCCTCCCCATCTCTGCATCCTTGGTCTTTTATTCTCTCCGAATCTGTCTCTTTGTCTCTTTCCAGTTCTCTTTCTCTTTCTCCTCCCCTTCATTCATTGCTAAAATCTCTAAAAATACTTTAAATTTTCCAGGAATTATGAACCATCATTAATTCAGACTTCTAACACAACCAAAAATGTCCTTAATTGAACTCATTGTGCTGAGATCCAAGTTCAGTTGTAAAGTCAAAGCTCTAAACCAGCTACTGTACAATCTTAATAGATTTCAAGGCTGTGACTATGAATTTTTTTACTTTTAGATGTATTTTTTACTGTTGTGGCTATGAATTTTTTTACTTTTAGCTGTAATTTTTACTGTTTGTAAAAGTCAGATCTCATAAATCTGCTAGTTTCAAAAATCTGTAGCTTTTTGGATAGTGGCCCTTGTATTTCGATTTAAGCCAAATGGGACCAAACTTATTACTTCTATTGTGAAAGGTCATTTTTCATCAAGGTTGTATTAGAAAATAAATCATTTAAAGCTATCTTTTGGATGGTTCCTTGCATGAATGTCTTAAGAGGAACATGTAATCAGAGTCTCTCAAGCAAAGCTGATTTGTTAATCCAGAGTGGTCTGAAGCTGCCACCTTCTGGTACTGAAGTGATATTTCTCTAAATTCTGCATTCTGCTGCTAAAACATAATTATAATAACCCCTCTTCAACATCAAAAACAGGTTTGCTAAGAACAACAAAGGCAAAATGTCAGCATAGTATTTGTGTGTGTGAAATAGAAAAACACTATTTATAGAAATAGATTAAAGTGCTAGAACTAGAATAAGTTCGACAATCTTCATTATTTGAAACCAGGCCATTATATGTGAATTAGAAAGCCGACAGTTGATATGGAATGAAGCTTGTGGTTTTAGTTTTTCCAGTATGTTTGCAATTATTAGAATAAATGCTTGTTATGATATAAGTATTCTGCTTTAAAATTCTAGTTAAATTGATTTCTTGTGAAGAAGCAGGGTCTTTTTTCTTCCAAATTTTATTTTATTTTTATAAGGTTTGTTCGCAATAATTTATTACATTTAATATTCAAACACCAATCACACCACCATCATATTTCAAATATTTCCACCCCAAATCACAAACTGTGCTCCCCAAAGCCAAACAAAACAATTAATTTTGTACTGCCTATTATGAATAATCTGCTAAAAATGGTCCAATAAAGTTTTCTTAGAGGAAAGTGTGTGAAGATTGTTGTATTTCATCCTGGAGCCATTAAGCTTTTGAATAAGAGATTGGAACCATCAACTGTTGTTTACTACTCTTAATACATAAGTGAAGTAGAGTATGAGAGGTTGCACAGCCGTGAATTACGGACACGTGCTCCAAGAATTCAAAAATTTAGGATACAATTATACAGCAGATTCACTCATGGGTGAGGCCTATGGTGCTCTCTTCCAGGAGCATTATTTCTGAATCACTGGATCATAGTCATTGATGAGATTATATGGCACCAGGGGCAGTTTGCGGGTGTGACTTCCAAGCTACTGGTAAACTTGGGAGATGCAGGTAGGAGAACCATTCCTGCTCTGAGCAAGTTTGTATGTTTCAGTCATGGGTGAAGAAGCAGTTTTTATTTTTTTATTTTTTTTTTTAATTTATTTATTTTTAATTAGAGAATCACCGTGAGGGTACAGTTACAGATTTATACACTTCTGTGCTCACACTTCCCTCATACAAAGTTTGGGAACCCATCCCTTCACCAGTGCCCATTCTCCACCACCCGTAAACCCAGTGTCCCTCCCACCCTCCCCAATCCCATCTCCCCCCCACCCCACCCTGCCACTGTGGCAAGGCATTCCCTTCTGCTTTCTCTCTCTAATTAGCTGTTGTGGTTTGCAACAAAGGTGTTGAGTGGCCGCTGTGCTCAGTCTCTAGCCCTCATTCAGCCCGCAACTCCCTTCCCCCACATGGCCTTCGACTGCAATGTAGTTGGTGATCGCTTCTCTGAGTTGACCTTTCCCCGGAACGTGAGGCCAGCCTCGAAGCCATGGAGTCAACCTCCTGGTACTTATTTCTACAGTGAAGAAGCAGTTTTTAAATTTGGAAGATATTCAAGACATTGCTATCTCTACTTAGTATTTTAATTTTGATTTGGTTTGGTTTGGAGCCACATGCTGTGATGCTCAGGGCTTACTCCTGACACTGAAAATGCTCTTGGTATCTATGTGGTGCCAGGGATCAAACAGGGATCAGTTCCAAGGAAGGCAAGCACTTTAACCTATACCATAGAACCCCATCTCTACTTAGTATTTTTTAAGCAATGAAAATTCATAGTGTCTCACAATGGAGATGTTACTGATGCCCACTTGAGCAAATCGATGAACAAAGGGACGACAGTGCTATAGCACTAGAGTGAATTCTATTTTATGTTGATGATTACGATCAGTGATAGACTTTTCTTTTATGGAATTAATTCTTAGGATCATTCAAGAGTAAATTCTAGAGTCTAAAATATTGGGTCAAATAATTGTAAACCCATTGATCCAAAAATTTCCTGTTTTATTTTCAATTATGAGAAGGTCATTTGCATTTTTATAGCAGCCAAAAGGATAAATTAACAATTTTTTTCCTTTTTTATAATTTACAGTGTGGTTTTCTGGAGGTGAAGGCAAACAGGTTAGATTTTTAGAGTGAATGAAATAATTTCAAAAAAAAGAATAGTGCAATTCTCTGATGCTGAGTAATTCAACAAACCTACGAAGTTGGCTGGAATTATAGAACATAAGCAAAGACTAATGAGGCCTGAAAATGTGGGGTCTCGTGGTCTCCAAACAACTTGCAGGGTGTCTCACTCAGCTTTCTTCACATTGAACAGCTGCCTGTTTCCAAGGGAAACAAAATTGTATTTGTTTCTGCTTCTATTCAGAAACAAGTTGGTAAAATTTAAGAGAAAATACTTGGCATTGGAAAAGAACCGATTAGGAGCAGAAGCGATGGTGCAGCTGATAGAGCTCTTGCCTTGTACATGCTTAACCATGTTCCATTCCTAGCATCCCACATGGTCCTCCAAAAACTAGAAGCAAAACTATGGACCCAGGAGTAAACCCTTCATGCCCCCCACCTGGCCTCAGCCCCCAATCCAAAACCAAAACCAAAACCAACAAAAAGAATTTCATTTTTTTCTGTTCCCACATCTCAGTAGTTGTTCTTTATTTTTGCTCAAAATAGCAGTGTCTATAAATAGATATGCTTGTTCAGTGCGAACCTGGGTGACGTAGAATCAAGATTTTATTTCTAAGCACCATTTATTAGGGTTCAATAGTGAAAGTAAGAACTATTTTATAGTTGTCCTTCTTTTCTCCCATTATTTAACCCTAGAGTTTTTTCATTGTGCAGAAAAAGTTGAAGGGTAAAGTTGTTAACTTGGCTCCATAAATACAATTTTTAAAAAATGATTTTCCCAAATTAAGTCAAGACTGTATTTTAAAAATTGGTTTGTCTTCATTTTAGTTACATGAATTTGCAACAACCCTATATGGTTACATTGTGACAAGAAATTAAAAGTCTTCTTAGAATCACCAAAAATGTTTTCAATCCCACAAATATACCTTTAAATTAGTAATTTTTATGTTCATATTTAGCCTAGGATTAGCTATCTCCTTCCCATAAATTCTTACTCAGCTTAACCCACTCCACTATTGCATTAAGCAGAAAATTTTAATGCTAGACCACAATGGTCCAATTTGGAAAAATTTTGAAAAATCATAAACTCCAACTGATAAGTAACAGCACTCTGTGGATCATATACTAAAAATAGTAAGACACATGAAACGTGATAAGAGTTTCACAAATCATTGCCTATAATTTTAAGATATTTTTAGATCTCCTTTCAGGAGACTTCACAACGTATCCTCTGCCATTTATATAGCATATGAATATTTGTGTTTCTTTCACCCACTGCTTTAAATTAAGCCAGAATAAGAATGATTGTTTATAAAAATTTTTAGTCTTCCTAGTCGTGTGTATTATGTACAGTGTACTCTAGAAGAGGTATTAGAGGGGACAGAGTGATTTTGCAACTTGTAGGCATATGTCTTGCATGCAGCCAACCTGGATTTGATTCCTGGCACCCCATATTGGTCCCTGAGCCCCTTTCCGGTGAGCTCTGAGCACAGAGGAGTAAGCATTGAGCACCACTGGGGATGCCCCCTAACACCAATAACCACTCTTAAAGAAGAGGTGTTAGAAACATTGGTAATTATATTTCTACAGAGTTACAAAAATATTATTTCGGAATTAAAAAAAAACTATTGTAAAATGTGAGAATGTATGCTCTTGAAAACAAATGTCCTCCAAATTAAAACCCGCTGGAATAATTATTTGTAAGTAATAATGAGACACTACTCTCACTTCTACAGATAAATTTACTCTATTTTCAAGAAAAATTCTTTTGTTGTCTTAATTTTATTTAGTTCAGAAAAAATACTTAAAATATACTTCAAAGATACTTGGAATATGGGTAATCTTATTCCTTACTTTTTTGTTGCTTGTTTTGGGGTGACATCTAGCTATGTTCAATCGCTACTACTCCTGACTTTACGCCCAGAGATCAGTCATGGCAGAGCTTGGGAGACCAAATGGAATCCTGGGCATCAAATCTGGGTCAGCTACATACAGGGCCAGGGCTTTACTCACTTTACTCACTTCTCGCTATCCCCTGCTTCCTACATTCATTGTTTTATTTTCCAAATATCATTTACCAGGTTAGAAATTATTTCAGATAATCCATTATGCGCTCTCATTCAACTTTCTGCTTAGGAGCAGCCTAAATTTTATAAGTAAATGAGTAGATACTTTATTTTTGGCTTTTGGCCACACCTGGTAGTACTCAGACTTATTCCTGGCTAAGTGCTCAGGCATCATTCCTAGTGGTGCTGGGGACCAAAAAAGGATTGGCCATGAGCAATGAATGTCCCTTAACTTTTTAGTGTCTCTTGTCTCCTTAAGTAAGTAAAAATAATTTAATAGATTTTTTAATTGAACTTTAGTAACTTTGTATATGGGTATGAAATAAGAAATCTCTTTAATTTGGGACTGTTGATACTTCGATCAGGTATTTTATAGAAAAAGATTCTTAGCAAGCATTGCTAGTACATGTAAATCTACTTACATATGACTAATTAGCAATTAGTTAATTATGATTAATTACAAAACCCTATAGAAATAATCCCTTGATAAAAATTGAAACATGAAATAAATAGTATTTACCTATTTTCTTTGCCAACTTTAATAATAATTATGTTCCAATAGTTAAAAAAATTGATTTCTAAACTTTCAGTAAATGTATTTAACCATTTGGGACATAACAATTTAAATACCTGAGTTTTGTTTTCATGCATATAACTGTGAAAAAAACTCAAAAGAGTCATAATTAGTTGTTAATACTTAAAATAATCTCTTTTACTCACAATTTTTCAAATGGCTGGTAAAGATGGAATAAGATTTATAAACAGACATTTTTCTTGATATTAACCATTTGTTCCAACAGACTACTTCCAGTAGTTTTGTCTTTTGAGCCTAATGATCTTAATTATGCAAAAGAATTAAAAGAGAAATTGGCCCAAGGAAAGAATCAACATATGCCTAAATAATAAATGTGAGTGATGCTGAATCGCCTTCATTTCACAAAATATAAGCAAAGCTGAAGTTTAATTGTTCCAATACAGCCTTTTGCTCTAAGAAATATGATTCTAAGAGCCAGAGACAGTTCAATAGGCTAGAGCACAAGTTTTTCATGCAGGCAGCCAAGTACAATACCTAGCACCAGATGGAACCAACACTCTGCTGGGAGTGACACTTGAGCACCAAACCAAGATTTGCACTGGAACACTCGCAGTGTGGTCCAAAAGCAAAAAAACAAAATAACAAGAAAAATTAAAATAAGTGATATTTTTTAAAAAGAAAATAAGTGGTAGCCTATTAATCAAGATGTCTTTATGTCCTGTATTTTCAAAAGTTTGAAAATGCAACCAACAATGAAATTGCTAATCTGCAGTACTCGTTAGCAATATGAGTAAAGATCTTCAAGTTTAGGAGAGGACAGATAGCTGAGTGCAATGGACTGAATCATTCATTCTATTCATGCAGAAGACCCTGGTTTAATCCACAGAACCTGCACTGCATGGTTCTGCAAATGAATGCCTCCCAAATAATGTTGAATATGGCCACCAAAGAAACAAAAATTGAAGATCTTTGGCTCTAACGCTGTATTTCCTTTATAATCACGTACCTAAATCATTATTATATTGTAATGTCTTTCATACACATACCATAAGTTTCTTTACAAATAACCTTTTTCAAACTTGTTCATTTAGACATGTAAAGTACATTTTTCTTCCTATTTGGACCACCATAATCTTATATATACTCTTCTCAATTGCTAAAAAGAGGCACAATTTAGAGAACGTCTAGGTGTAATTATAATACAGAATGAAATTGTGATCTATTGAGGAATTGGGAGATAGAGGTTTCAGCTGCAACTGATGAGCACAATTTTGCTATCCTGAAGCACAATTGTTATAAAGAGGTTCACTTGGCATTTAAATGACAAGCTTGTGCCTCTGATATCTTTTCCCATGGCGACATTCTTATCTGTCTGTGCTGCTGGGAACTGAAGGTGAGTAGATAAGTAGGTGGGAGGAGGGATTCCACACTTAATTTTAGATTTTCTTGTCTGAAAATGATTCCTTTTAAAAATGTTAAATTATCATCCTTTTACAAATTACTGATAAAAATGATTAAAATAATGTTATCTAATTTAGGATATAGCAATATTCTTTTAGTTGTATGAAATAAAAATTAAAATGTCAGTGAACAGTTCTGAAATCCTAGCCCTGTTTAGTAATTTTGATTTATGACTTTTTTCTAACATAAATGGTGAAAAGGTCACATCTGAAGGAAAAATAGTCAGTTACTATCAAATTCAGCAATACAATAACAAGAAGATAAAGATATATAATTCAGCTGACAGTCATGTTTGATAATTTGATGCTTGTCAGCTCCCTAAAACCTTATCTTTATTTGGATGTGTCTTCTAAAAAATTCTTCAATGACTTCCTATCACAACACAAACATTATTGTGCATTTAATGTGATTTCCTGCTGTCTCTGAGAAAAAAATGAAAGCAAGTTCAAATAAAGATGTGAAATGATGTGAAAGTCATATGAAAAAGCTAATGCCCAAGCTTTACAAAAATGGTTTTATTACCAATAATGCTGCAAAAATGACAAGAAATTTTTCATCACAATCTACAGAACAGATGTATAATAGACTCATAAAATAATTGCATAGTTCAAATATGGGGAAATGGAATTCCCTACATTTTATTTCCACGTGGAGGGGGGAAATCATCTAAAATCTTGGGTAAATGAGATTCTTATACACAGTAGACTTGTCCTTTATCACCCAAAATGTGAATCAAGATAGTACAAGAAATTGCTGCTTATTCAATCTGCTTCATGCATGTGTAAATAAAAATTTAACAGACAGCTTAAAAAAAAAAAGCTGCTGGGGGACTATTTTCTCAAACATCCTGAAAGTTATTTCACAGTATGCTAAACATCAAATTCCACAGGAAATAACTGAATGTCTAAGACAATTGTCCAGACAATTTAGTTTTAGGCCATGCAAAAATTTAGAAGAATAAATGACAGCCTGGACAGTCATAAAAACATCACCTGTAGAAACAAAGTCAAACTATGGTTTATTCCATTTCAAAGTGTACATCTTTTGATGAATGATTGCCAAGTTGCAGTTAGACTAGAAGCAGCCTCAGAGCATTTGCTATTGCCTTATTGGCCCACATTTCCAGAGTGTAAGGACTGATAATTTCCTCTTATATCTATGCCACCGACAAAATATTTTAGAGATGTGAAATTTGTCGATAGAATATTATTAATAGTACATCAATGAACTGTATTTGTCGTGTTTTGTTGTTTTGATTGTACATTTGTTTTTGTTTGTTCATTTACAGGCTAAAACTGGTCGCCAGGAATTAGTCCTGGCTCCTCACTCAGAAATGATTCCTGGTGGTGCTCAGGGGATCAGAGCTGTGCTATGATCAAATATGGGTTGGCTGTTTGCAAGGTAAGCACCTTAATTGCTATCCAATCTCTGTGGCTCTATGTTTGTCTTTTTGTAATAAAATGTAATAAACTAGTATCCTGATTTTGTTTTTGATTTGGAACCATACCCAGGAAAGCTAAGGGGTTGCTTCTGGCTCTGCACTCAGGAATTACTCCTGACACTGCTTAGGGGACTATATGGGACTATCTGAGGATATAATGGGATGCAGAAGGCAAGCACCTTACCTGCTGCACTATGTCACCAGCCCCAAACTAACATTCTGGAAACATTTTTTTAAAAATCTCAAATAAGTGATCAGAACAAAGGTACTGCGTAAACGTGAGTTCAAGGCTACGGGCAATCAGTGAATTTCTCTTCTAAGTACAAAGAGCTTATTTTCCGTAGGATTAATGGGAAATAGGACAAGAAATTGCAGATTCCAGAAAGTATAATGTATGGACATGATCATGTGACATTCAGTAATGAAAAGTCCCTCACACATTTTGACTATCAGAAATGCATCAGGGGACAGGTTTGGAACACTATATGACTGAATCCCAATCATGAACAACTTTGTAACTGCGTATCATTATGATTCAATAAGAAAGTAAAAAGATATAGAAATAGATGGGAGTAAAAAAAATTTTGACGTCACTTTTCACTGGTTGAACTTAAATAAATGCCAGCAGAGTGATCCCTTGGATGCAGTCTTAAAGCTTAAATTTTGATGGAGAAAGGTATAAAGAAGATATAAGAAAGTAATCAAGACAAGCAATAAATGAATAGAGCTTAGGCATGGTCCTCTATTCAATTGTAAAGTCATTAGAACATTATAAAGAGTAAAAATATTATTTATTATAATTATAAAAATAATTAATAGGGGGCTGGAGCGATAGCACAGCGGGTAGGGCGTTTGCCTTGCACGCAGCTGACCCGGGTTCGATCCCCGGCATCCCATATGGTCCCCCAAGCACTGCCAGGAGTAATTCCTGAGTGCAAAGCCAGGAGTAACCCCTGAGCATTGCTGGGTGTGACCCAAAAACCAAAACCAAAAAAAAATAATAATAGTAAGTATAATTTTAATAGTATTTTTCTTATATAACTTTGTAATGTAAGAAAAATGATACCTTTATACAGCATTATTCCCTTGCCATTTATACATAAAAAAACATGCTCTAATATTTTCAAAGTTTAAAGTTATTTTTTAAATACCAGAATTCCTTAATATTAAACTAAACCAAAGAATTTGGGCAATAAGACATGTTTATATTTTGCTCCAAAGAATTCTGAGGCCTTAGTGTTGTGATAATGTAGAAAATAAGGATTTTTAATTTGTTTAAAATAAAATTATAGGCTACTTTTTATATTATTTATAATAACAATTTTAAAAGAATTAGAATTCATGCTATTTGTAATTTATAACCTTAACTTGCAAACTAATCTAGTAGTGTGAAGTGCCAGAAGGAATAAAGAAAATTTGTTTATTATTTTCTTTAACCTTAAGATTAATAAAGTATGCTTTTATACATTTGTTGTGTTGGGTTTTAGTTTCAAAACATTGATCTTTAGACTAATTTGATCAGAATTTTAATTATAAAATTTTGTAATTATTTCATAATTAAAACAAAATTTTGGTTTCAAAAGAGAATATTTAGCCAAATATATTATACTGTTAAATGGAGGGAACCTGTAGATGGCAACAAATTGTTTTAATATTTAAAAGATCATTCGGCATGAAGCATCTATATGAAAACTTTCATAATGATGAAATTATAATGGGTAAAGAGATAGTATAAGAGTTTAGGCGTTTGCCTTGTACTTTGCAAACTCTGCCTGATTCCTCTTCCCTAAGCACCTACATAAAGTTCCTTGTAGAACTACAGAAAGCTCTGAGCACCACCAGGTGTGGTACCCAAACAAATAATAATTATTATATTTTTATTGTTAGGAAAAGAAGTCAGGGGCACTTGACTTGAAAATAAGAAAAAACTCTTTTCTTATTTTAAAGAATAGAATAATATACTAACACATTCAAATGTACCTCATTTCTTTCTTTAGAAGAGGAGAAACATAAACTGATCAGTGAAAATTGCACAAATTTAAAATTTCACAATTACTAGATAATTAACTGTCACTGTCACTGTTACTGTCATCCCATTGCTCATTGATTTGTTCGAGCAGTAATGTCTCCATTGTGAGACTTGTTACCGTTTTTGACATATCCAATACACCACAGGTAGCTTGCCAGGCTCTGCTGTGTGGGCTAAATACTCTTGGTAGCTTGCCTGGCTCTCCAAGAGGGACGAAGGAATCGAACCCGGGTCGGCCGCATGCAAGGCAAGTGGCCTAACCACTGTGCAATAGCTCCAGTCCACTAGATAATAAAAATAACTAAAATTAATATGTAATATGGAAGTAACTCGATCATTCAGGATATAGTCATTTTATAATGTAATATTCTAAGCAAAATTCTCCAACTTCTGGTTTCTCTACTTAACATTGACAGAAGCTAAACTATCGGTTGTAAGTTATCTGCATAAAAAATCAGTAGAACAGTTGGGAAAGTAAATTTTAAAAATATAAACATGTAAAGTTAATCTAAAAGTATACCCAATATTTTCCATAAGGAAACCGATATATCACCAACTTTCTTTGAATTGGAAGATCACACCAAACAATCACAAGCCCACTTCTGTAGTTGCTAGATGATAACTGTTGCTTTTTGTTTTTATCTCACTAGATGCTGTTGTTTGTCCCTCAGGGACTACAAGTGCTAAAGAAATTGCATGTACTTTATGGCTGCCCTATGTCTGATTAAAGCGATCATGTTCTCTTGAGCAGGAGTGAAAAATATAAACACATAAATGCTACCACGGATAAAATGGCAGACAAATAAGAGCTGCAGTCTTCATCCCTAATCCTCATTCCAATGATGTTTTCAAAATGTGTCAGAAATTGATAAATTGGAAAGCTGTTGAAAATGTTGAAGAATCTTTCTTTCAGGGAGACTAAATGGATTTCAGACCATTCTACAGAGATGTCCACAGAGTAGAATAAAGACAGATAATTTCTTCTGAGAGAATATATTTGGAATATGCTTGTCTCTTTGGCTACAGAAAGACTGAAAACATCACTTTTTCCATACCTGTCTGCAATGTTAGCTGATAGAAATTTCTGAAATATGCTGTAAGTAAATCAGCAAGCAGTACGATATTTCTGATGACCCTCAATATCTTCTTAAATCGCCTGCATGCCAACATACAAACCCAAATCTCATTAAACTCAAAAAATGTGTCTGATCTGAGAGCCAAAATCTCTGAAGAGGAAGCACATGGATAACAATAAATCTGAGATTATACCTCCAGAAGCACTTCACCAGAATGCTCAATTATTTTCCAGTCTTAACTCAAGGTTCAGTCAAATCTAGGGCTTTGCCTTAACCCTTGGCATAAAAATTCAATATAACTGATACTGGTAGAAAAACAGAAGTTTTCAGGGGAAAATCAAAGACATCAACAAAGCTCAAATATTTGAAAAGTTATCCTAAAAATCATGCTTTGAAAATGCACATTTACGGGGCTGGAGAGATAGCACAGGGGGTAGGGTGTTTGCCTTGCATGTGGCCAACTCAGGTTCCATTCCTAGCATCCCATATGGCTCCCTGAAAACCGCCAGGGGTAATTCCTGAGTGCAGAGCCAGGAATGACCCCTGTACATTGTCAGGTGTGACCCAAAAAGCCAAAAAAAAAAAAGAGAAAAAATAAATAAAAGGCACATTTGCATTCTGAGCAGAACAAGAATTAAAATGACAATGAATATTTCTCAGAGTGGGTAAATGGGAACATGAATGAGGATTTGGAACACATTGAAAATATAGGACATAAGGGCTGGAGTGATAGCACAGTGGGTAGGGCGTTTGCCTTGCATGAGGCCGACCCGGGTTCGAATCTCAGCATCCCATATGGTCCCCTGAGCACCTCCAGGGGTGATTCCTTAGTGCATGAGCCAGGAGTGACCCCCGTGCATTGCTGGGTGTGACCCAAAAAACAAAAACAAAAACAAAACAGAAAATATAGGACATAAAAATATACCTTTACAAAACTTTGAAAATTGGTGTTGGACAATAGAAAGATGATGTGTGTGGCAAAGAATTGATCTGTGAACTGTAAGATGAGATAATGAAAGTACTCCGGAGATATCAGAAAAATATAAAGGATTATGTCAAGTAAAAACAATTGGAATGAAAGATAGGTGGGGTGAAAATGGCAGAAAAGGGGATAAGGAGAGAAAGAGAGCAAACTGGTTTCCTTAGCAAAACTACAAAAGAAAAAGGAACAAGCAAAATATATTTGGGGTGTGTGGGTGCTGGGCAGAGCTATAGTGGAGTATGTAGGGCACTTGTCTTACATGTTCACTGACCCAAGCTCGATCACAGGCACTTCCAAATGGTCCCATGAGCACTGCTGGGAGTGTTCCCTGAGTCTAGAGCCCTGAGCTCTGCTGAGTGTGGCTCCCAAACAACAACAACAAAAGTAAATAAATTTAAATAATTTTATTTCACTGAAGAAAACAGTTACGTACATATAGGCAACATTATAGAGACATGAGTATTATTAAGACATTATTCTCTAATTTAATGAGCTACTTCAAAAAGTATAGTTATAAAAGTTCATTTGCCCAGGTAAACAAGAACCTAATAGAAGTTTCTGCATCACTGTATCACTGTTATCCCATTGTTCATCGATTTACTTGAGTAGGTTTCAGTAACGTCTCCATTTGTCCCAGCCCTGAGATTTTAGCAGCCTCTCCTTATTGGTCTTTCCTAACGAGTAGAGGCTCTTTCAGGGTCAGGGGAATGAGACCTTATGGAAGTTTATCGATAAAAATTTTTTCAACTAAAGGTAAGCAATTAGCATTAAAAGTAGCTAAGACTTTGCACCCCTAAAACAGGCAAACTTTTACCTTGTGAGCCAGTATTTCCTCAACAAAATTCTTTTTAAATGGTTAAATTTGAGACCCTTGCATTTCCCAATCAGAAGTAACTGTCATGATTCTAACATAAGCATTAAACTGTAATTCACAGAGACAGATAAAATTACTAGCATTGATTTGTGATCAAACTGCAGCACTATATTTCTTGGGTGAGTAGCACCAGGCATATATTCATTTTGTGGTGAGAAATCATTTTCCTCAGAAATGATTAGAGAGGCCAGGTAATAAAGCATAAATTCTTATGGTTGATAAGAGGAGGCATATAGTTACATTACAATGTAAGAAACTATCCCAAAGGGTTTAGTTACCTGAAAACTAAATGCAGTGTTGTTATTTCTTTCAGGGAGAGAGATGTTACTGAAGTAACATTGTGTTATAATGCATGTCTTAGTAGTACACTGAAAATTAAAATGTTTGCTGACCCTATTGTTTACTACTGTGAAACTAATACTCTTTAAATATTTTTAAATGTGTCCAGAGTGATAGTACTATGGGCACAATGCTTGTTTTACATGCTGCCAACCCAGATTCAATTCTTGACACTTCATTTTGTCCCCTGAGTGTGCCAGAACTGATCTCTGAAGGCGAAACCGAGAGTTAGCCCTGAACACTGCAGGGTGTGGCCCAAAAGCAAAAACAAAATTTAAAGCAAAAACAATTATATCTAAGGTGATCACAACTTGCCAAGATCATCATATTATTTCTCTATCTCACTTTACACTAAAGCAAGTTGTTCTGTATATGTGAATGCATGTGTATGTATATATGTAGTTATATCACTCAAAAACTCCGTCCTATCAGGATATAGAGATAATATATCCATTTTTATCTTTTTCCTTCTAACAATAATATTTACCAGTGTGTATTTTGCTTACATGTAAACAAAGAATAACAGCCAGAAAAGTCATAAGCAAATCAATTGTTTGTTAGTTATTACTGTTGATTCCAAAAAGAAACAAATATATATTTCCACAAAAATACTAATTTTATTTTTAATAATTTATGTTACTATATTGGTGTTTCTTCCCTTGCAATGCTCATAATATCCTGCCAGTGGTAAAATCTATATAGATGCGAAAAAAAATCCTTTTTATTTTTTAATTTTTTATTGAGTCACCATGTGGAAAGTTACAAAGTTTTCAGGTTTAAATCTCAGTTATACAATGCTCGAATACCCATCCCTTCACCAGTGCTCATATTCCACCACCAAGAATCCCAGTATAGCTCCACCCCATCCCCCCACACCCCTAACCCCCCCACGCCCCTAGCCCCCCCACCCTTAGCCCCCCCGCCTGTGTAACTAATAAATTTCACTTTACTTTCACTTTGATTGCATACAATATTTCAACAAAACTCACTATTATTGTTTGGAGAGTCTCTCCCCTAAAGTCAGACCTGCTGAAAAGGAAGCATTAGATAATTTGTTTTCCATTGCTGAGGATGAAGAAGTATGAGGTCGAGTGACCACACTTAGGGGCCTCTCAGTTTTGGGTTTCTGTATTTTAGTATTTTAGTAACTAAGTCCAGAGAGATATCTGCCAGAAGTTGCATCGTTGCCAACTTTTATTTCTCAGTTACATTATATTCCACATATGAGTGCAATCTTTCTATGTCTGTCTCTTTCTTTCTGACTCATTTCACTCAACATGATACTTTCCATGTTGATCCATTTATATGCAAATTTCATGACTTCATGTTTTCTGACAGCCACATAGTATTCCATTGTGTAGATGTACCAGAGTTTCTTTAACCAGTCATCTGTTTTGGGGCACTCTGTTTTTTTCCAGATTCTGGCTATTGTAAACAGTGCTGCAATGAACATAGAAATACATATGCCATCTCTACTATACCGTTTTGCCTCTCCGGGATATATTACCAGGAGTGGTATTGCTGGATCAAATGGAAGCTCAATTTCTAATTTTTTGAGAATCGTTCCATTGGTCTGCCGCTCTGCCTTTGTTCCAGTACCAAGCTGTTTTAATGACTACCGCTTTGTAGTAGAGTAGGAAGTTGGGGAGGTTGATTCCTCCCATTTTCTTTTTCCCAAGAATTGCTTTAGCAATTCGTGGGGGCTTATTGTTCCATATGAATTTCAGGAGCGCTTACTCCATTTATTTGAAGAATGACAAGGGTATCCCTATAGGGATCGCATTGAATTTGTACAATGCTTTGGGGAGAATTGCCATTTTGACAATATTAATTCTTCCAATCCATGAGCAGGGGATATTTTTCCATTTCCTCATGTCTTCTTTTATTTCCTGAAGTAGCGTTTTGTAGTTTTCATTATACAAGTCCTTTACCTCCTTAGTTAAGCTGATTCCGAGGTATTTGATTTTTTGAGGCACAATTGTGAACGGGATAGCTTTTATCATGTCGCTTTTTTCTCTCTCACTATTTGCATATAAGAAAGCCATGGACTTTTGGGTAAATATTTTATAGCCTGCAAGTTTACTATACGAGTCTATTGTTTCTAGGAGTTTCTTGGTAGATGTTTTAGGGTTTTCTAAGTATAATATCATATCATCAGCGAATAGTGAGAGCTTGATTTCTTCCTTTCCTACCTGAATGCCCTTAATATCTTTTTCTTGCCTAATTGCTATTGCAAGTACTTCCAGTACTATATTGAACAGTACTATATTGAATCTTTAAAATATTTTTACAAACCTCAGTTCACTGTGTGTAGGTCTGTTGTCTGGTTCAGCCTCCATAGAAAACAGAACAGAGAAATCTCAAAAAAATTAAAATACAACAAAATGGATGGTAGGATACTTTCTTTGCCTTACTGACTCAGGTTCAATCCCCATTCCCCAACAATGCACATGTCCACCCAGCACCAATAGGATTGATCACTTATCACAGTCAGCAGTAAGTCCTGAGCTCCAGGAGTGTGACTCCCAAAACAAAACAAAAGTTTAAAGTATAAGTTCCAGTGATCCAATGGTTCAATTCCCTGGCATTCACCTAAAGAACACAAAAATATTATTTTAAAAAAGTGCACACATGATGAGTTCATTGCAACACTATTTACTACAATGAATAACCCAAATACCCAATGACCAATGAATGAATAAATGGCGAAGTGTGTGCGTGTGTTTGTGTGTGTGTATGTGAGTGTTTCTGTGTGTGTGATAAAGTAGAATACTTTTCATCTATAAAAAGATGAACATGATGTCTTTCCCTTTTCCACTTCTTGGGTTGAACTAGGGTATGTCATGTAAGTAAAATGAGTTAGAGGCAGACAAATTCCAGATATATGCGTGTCCACTGAGGACAACTCTTGGACTCTGACAATGGAACTGTGGTAAAAGTTACCGAGGGAGTATATGAGGATGGAGAATGTAGAGAACTAGAAAGGATATAAGGTCTTTGGCACATTGGAGGTGGTAGGAAACTGCTAACTTGTATACCAAAAAGCATAAACATTAGCACTATTTACCGTATTACACCACCAATAATAATTTTTTAAATATAAGATGAAAATATTAAGTAAAGTTTCCAAATAATACAACCCTCTTAACTGGCACAGTTTAGATTCAGGGGAAGTAGAAATCTCAGCAGATGGGATGGTATAATGTGGCTGGGGCTGTGATTTGAATGAATATGAATTACAAATAGCACAGATAACATGGTGTTCAAAATCTGTTAGAAATCTTGAATGTCAAAATCATTTAGTTGACATTTGGAGGGACATAATTACCTTGCAAACATGGAAACAAATTGGTCTAAATCACATGGGCAGAGAATCGCAGGCCACACAATGGCATTGCTTTGGCAGTAATTGCGACATGTGGGCATGGCCAATGAAGCCAAGAAGTGCACATTAATGCAGTGACATTTTTTTAATTCATTCTGTCCTTTCAGAAATATGCATATGAGACCTAAATAACCTTTGACCCATTATAAAATAACAGATGAAAAAAAACCTACTATAAACTATATCACTGACAGTGAAAGATAAGAGTTCATTCACATTTTCTTCGTGTAGTTTTACATATTTCAGACATTTAAGGCACATTTAGCATTACTAGATTTCAAAGTTTCACCATTGGTAAGTTTACTTGGAAGTCCCTAACAGTGTCTAGAATATTTGCATGGAAAAAATTGACAATTTTTGATTTAGAATATGATGTTATTAACTAAGATGATTTCTATAATAACAAATTACCAATCAAAAATTAAGTATGCAGTTATAAATCCCTATTTGTTTTCATTGGTGCTAAAGCTATGGAATTTTGAAGGATATAAGAGGACATTCCAAGAAAATCTCCATAACATCTCATCAGGTAATTCACATAGCATTTCCTAAATACTGATTACAATTCAACACTAGTGATACAACAAACATGCAAATATCTACATACTAGAGGGAATTTGTGAACTCTAACATGTTATTTTCAAAAGAGAGTATTTTATTTATTGATTGATTTGGAGGCCATATCCAAAATCCAGCAATGCTAAGGGTTACTTCTGGCTCCACACTGAGAAATTATTCCTATATGTATAATTAGGAAATCCTATACTATATTCCTATATACTTGGCGACCAAATGGGATATTGAGGATTAAGCCTGGGTTGGCTATGTGCAAGGGAAATACCTTCCTTTCTGGACTGTCACTCCAACCATGAATATTTATTTTTAATAGAGTAATAATACAGATTGAAATAACATTTAATGGTTGAGGAAGCCAACTTCAATTTGCACTTTTATTTGCTTCAATTCTGATGCAACCACTATGAAACCCTGCCTCGGGTATCAACATTTCCTCATGCATTTAACTGTGTTTGTGCTCTATACCATACCATTTCCCATTATTTCTTCTTGGATTGCTTTCTAATTTTTTTAATTTTATTTTATTTTATTGGTTGTTGGGGTGCCATGGACACCAGTACCAACCCAGTGGTGCCCAGGGGCTTCCAGAGGAGGGGGTGTAGTGGCCAGGATTATCTCCATGCCTCATGGAGATACCATACTATCTCCATGTCTTTATTTTTAATTATGAATAGAAAAGAATTATTCATTTTGCTGAATTTATTATAATATATTATTGATTAGAATTATTTATAATATTCTATATAACATTTTATGATTACTATATTTTAGCATGCTTTAATTTATTTAGTGGTATTTTGAAATATTTTCAGTTTTGTTTTTATCTGCTCTTGCTATGATACTTGGGAACTAAAGTTGCTAGAGTTTCAGTCAATAAACTAAATAGTTTGATGTTTTTCTACAGCCTAATATTACTCATTTTTATTGTTCTTAAATTATTGTCTGGAATTAAACATATATTACATATAAAATGGGAAATTTATTACAAGTTGGAAAATATTAGAAAATGGTGAAATAGTAAATTAATAAAATTTCATGACAAAATATTGGGACTGGTATTATATGCAATTTTTAAAAAACTTTGTAACAATCATAAAGGTTAACTTTATCAAATCATCCAAATCTCTCATTAAAGAAATAAATTCAGGGTCCTAACTATATTCTGTGCTGAGAGAACCAAAAATGACAGTTATTGTACAACATGGCATATTATTCACATATCACATAACTTTAAGAAACTAACAGCTATAAACAGATCACTATATTAAAATGTCTCCACTGTTAGGAAGAAGTTGATTAAGTTAGTGTAAAAGTGTTTTATCTCTCTATAGTTACAAAAGGCCAGAGAGATAGTACAGTAGGTAGGGTGTTTGACTTGCATGTGAACTGATCCAGGTTCAACCCCTGGCATCCCATATGGTCCTCTGAGCACCGACAGGAGTTATTCCTGAGTGCAGAGCCACAAGTAACCCCTGAGTATCACTGAGTGTGACCCAAAAAGTCAAGAAAATAAATTACAGACAAGTCTACACCAAAACTTAGATTAACCTATATACATATATAACTAATATGCCAATGAACAAAAAAAATCTATAGCAATGGACAGAAGAAGAACACCTAGAGCACCTAGAAGAATGCAATTTCCAAGGAAAAGAAAAACATCATGGATCAATAACCAATAATTAAGATTTCTAAGATGAAATTTTTGTTGTTGTTGTTGTTTTATTTTTTGGGGTCACACCTGGCGATGCACAGGGGTTACTCCTGGGTCTGCACTCAGGAACCACCTTTGGCGGTGCTCAGGGGACCATATGGGATGCTGAGAATCGAACCCAGGTTGGCCACGTGGAAGGCAAACGCCATAGCTACCCGCTGTGCTATCACTCCAACCCCAAGATGAAATTTTGCCCTGCATATCGGACTGGAAGAGCATCAAGCAATCCAGGCCTAGAATCCTACATTATCAATACTACAATGGGGAAGAAATGAAACAACAGGATACATACAAGGGTCAGTCAGCAGCAGGTGCCAACTTGACAACCTGTCATGACATTGCTGATACACCTCATATTGAATCTGTTTCATGGGGATAGACCCTAAAGGCAAATCACTAAGGTGAGCTCCAACAATCCCAAAACTAATAGTTTAGATAACTGAGGGCTAAGAGACACATGCTACAGCTACTTAAGTCTAGCAAAAGACTTACCCAGCTCCTCCCAATTCACATAAGACTTAAAAAATCTTCATCCCCTGTAAAATAACACACAACCCAGAGATTCTTCTTGCAGCGATTTATTCAGAGACCTTCTCATCATTGGCAACGGGAAAGAGGAGAAACGAAGGAGGAACCAGGGGGGAACCCACTAGCTAGGCAGCTTCCCTCCTTATATACCTCTCGCTGCTTGGTTACGCCCAAGTGTCTGCAGCTGATAGGCTAGTTACACCTTGTGGGTGTGACAGGACATCCTGTTTCCTTATTAGGAGTTATTTTCGAAGCACCGTGCAATTAACAAGAAACAGGTGTTGTTTAGGAAGCACGGTCTTGTGGAGGCTCTCCACAATCCCCCAATGGCCAGAAAGAACTTTTCAGTGCTCCTAAAAAATAGGTTGTTAGTAAGTGGAGTGCATATGCCTACAGTGCTCTCAGTGTGTAGTAAGGAGGTTCTAAATACCAGTGTTGCTCTTGGATGCTGTGTTCTGTGGCTATGGCTGCCCTTAATTCCCCCACCCACATGGGTTCCCCACCATACCCAGGACTGTGATCATGATATTCTGGGGTCTGACAGGTACTGATACCTCTAATACTTGGTTTAAAATCTCACTTGTGATGCTGTACCCCAGTGCTGAGCAGTTGTGTTGAAACTTAGTACATGGATGCCTCTGGGCATCTGAATGCACAGTTGCTGCCCAAGCTCACTTGATTTATGTAAAAAATACGTAAATGCGGAAGGGTGCGATGATGAAATGATCTGTCTTGTTCACGGGCCCTCGGGTCGGCGCTCTGTCTCCCACCACTTGCGTTCGGAGCTCTAGAGCCACTGTGTATAGATCGGATCGGGATGGCTCCTCCTTGTGCTCTGCTTCTGTGTGTGCCGCTGTGCTCTCTTCTGTCTGTCTCTCTATCTCTGTATCTGTCTCTGTAGTCTCTCCTCTGGTCTCTTCCAACCTCTCTCTGTCTCTGTTTCTGTGTCTTTTCTCTTGCTTCTGTGTCTTCTCTCTCCACTTCTGTGTCTTCTCCTGTGTCTTCTGTCTTGCCTCTGTGTCTTCTCTCCGCTTCTGTCTCTTGTCCTTGCTTCTGTCTTACCTCTCCCCTCTATTTCTCTTACAGTCTTAGTTTATGTAGCAATCATATAGGGTGGTGACACAAAGGTGGGTTAAACATTAACAAATCAACAAAGAAGGGTAAAACCACTCCTCCAGGAGATTAACAAAATCTCATCTAAGAAGATTACTCCAGATTATTAGGAGATCCACTCAAGGGTGGGATCCAAACAAAGGTGTGTCGCTTTCTTCCTTCCTCAGTTAGTAATCTACTTAAATAGTTGTAGTAAATCTACTTCAAATATTTCTAGCAATGTCATTCTGTATAAGCTCAGTAAGAGATATATCAAACTTAAAGTTTGGTTCTTTCTGAGGACATCTCACTATATATTCCAGACCACTGTCCTCAGGTTAGGTTCGTCTTCCTAACCCCCTCAGGGTCCTAGTCTCGTCGTTACTTTTGGATCATGACAGCATTTGTCTATGATCATGTTCTCAACTTATAGTTGAGTATTGTGGCGCTTTGGCCTGGCCCATTTTGATGCCAGGGTAGCTCATAGCTTGCCCTGGGTCCATTCTGTCCCTTGCCGGGACCCTGCTTTTGGGGTGCTAGGAACTAAGGGCAACTGCATTGAGAAAGCAGATACCCTGGAGTAAATATTATTGGAGTCAATCAGCTCTCAAGTTACAAAGTATAATATTAACTGTCTCCCTGTGTCCCTACAGAAAGGACTTTGCTTTAAGGTAAACTAAGTTCCCTGCTGCAAGACTTAAAGAACAAACACAATGTTATCCTACAGATTTAGCATCACAGCTTTTTTGCACACCAACAAATGTGAATGCTGGGTCTCTACCAGGTGTATCTGGTCTTTGCACTATAGCTTCTGCAAACACCTTCACTGCAAACACTTAGTGATTATTCAGTTACCTACAAACTCAGAAACACAGGCAGTAGCTCAAATTTCTAGGCATAATTCGCCAAAATCCACTCAACCCTGCTTGATTATAAACCCTTGTTCCCAGCTATCACACAGTACCAAATAAATGGAGGAATCTACCAGTACTAAGTGAAGCTATCCTGATAAGTGAAGGGAAGCTTCCTGATAAAGATCTCAAAGCAATGGCCCCCATTAAGTTCACTTAAATGAGGGAATCAATGAAAAATAATCAGCAAGGACAAAGGAATATGAGATAAATCTAAACAGAAATCAATGAGCTGAAAAATACAAGAACTGAATTTTTTTAATTAAGTAGGAACTCAGCCACAGAATGACAGAAGCTGAAGATTAAATCAGTGATCTTGAGTACAAAGTAAAGGAAATCATTTAAAAATAGAATAAAAAAATAATGAGATATTATAATAGCAATTGAGGATAGCAAGAGGTATAACATTCCCATTATAGGGCTTTAAGAAGGAGTGGAAATTTAATGAACTAATGTGACTGCTAGGTATTGCTTAAGTAGTTAGCAATTGTCTTTAAAACTAATAATCTGTTTCTCCAATTATTCGCATTCATTTCCTTTCAATGCCTTTAAATCTCAGATAACTACATAGTTGTATAGACACTGACTTAGTCTCTGACTATGGCATGACAAATTTAATTAGAACAGAGGAAGTATGGTACTGTTGAACCTAGCAGAACACAACATTTTCAAATTTTAAACTGGTGACTTTTAAACTTGTGAGAGAAACACAATATCACATTCTTTATCTTGCAAATCATGAATTACTTGTACATATGCCTGCGTACATGATTGACGTCACTTGGCTCAGTAAACAATGCCATGCTATTAAGGCATCCATGAGAGCTTCATTTATAAAATTTATTCAGTTATTTCATTTTGCTTATAATCACTTGACATTTCTCTCTGCTTTTAAAGTAGAAGTGGTTTCATTTTCTTACTTTGGAATTTCTCCAATTTGACTTGCCAATTTGATGACCAAAGTAATGAATTCATTTTGGGTCATTTGAGTTTCAATTTCCTAATTTTAAAGAAGATTTTTTGATATAATTATTTCCAAGATCTTATTCTTATATAATGAATTGAATATTTTTAGTTGCCATAGAAGATAAAATTAATAACCTGAAGGTGAATCCACTTTCCTATTTACTTATATTTATTCGTAATTGGTTAAATTCTATATGTATGTCCTATCTACATATTAAAATAAGCATAGTAATAAATCATACCTCACATAGTTATGGGGAAGTTTTAAAAAATAATAAGTATAAGCATTTTCATTTTAACCATAATGTAATAGGTGCTTAATATATCTTAATATTATTGTAAGAATTACAACCCTTCCTTAACATGTGTTTGTATTTTCTGGTAAGTAAAAATATTAATGAGGGTATTATATTCTATAAAATATATTTTTTGAAGAATAAACTAAAATCATAATCTATAAAATTAGTCAAACTCAACTGCCATAAGATTTCTCACATGCACAATAATTGAAACCAATTGTTTACTTATTCTATTTTATTTCTACAATTATTTATTTTAATTCATACTCTATTGTAAAATTACTAGAAGGATGTAGGTGAAGTGAATAAATAATTTTCATAATCATATAACTTCAATTTATGAAATTTTTCAAAATTTTAAAAGTATGTGTTGAATTAATGTTAAATGATGAAATAACCAGAAAAGTTCATATACTATAAAATTAGACTGGGTCATAGTCAATAGTAATTGAATTGTTTTGAATTATAAGCTTTTGAACCAAGAAGTAGTACGCATATGAATCTAATTAGCAAGTGAAACAGAACTAGATATAAAAGTTAGGTAAATAATAGGTTACTATTATTTGAGATATGATCAGTGTATATAAATTGGCAAAACTAAACAAGTGGCATATACAACAGAGACAATCAAATACCAGAAAAGGTATGAAGATAAGAAATTTGAGAGAAGTGATTTCTCTAACAGTTACATGTATAAAGATTTATGTTTGGATTGACTACAAGTCAAAGAATGATGACTGACCACACACACACACACACACACACACACACACACACACACACCAGTATTTAAAAGAATCTCTCTAGAATGGTTTAAGAAATTTATTAAATATACTTTAGTCCAAATATAAGTTTGCATCACAGAACTTTATTATTAATGGAAAAATTCTAATATCTCATTGGTTGATATTTTACAATAAGTAACAATATATCTATAACTGATCATATTCCCTCCTTTACCTTCCATTGTTTTTTAAAATTTGGGACTAACTCAAATTAAAAAGCTTCTACACTATTAGATAAATGAGGACAAGAATAAAGAATAAAAATACACAACACCCAAGGGAGTAGAAGACTTTGCTTATCACACCTCCAACAAAGGAATAGTGTCCAAAATACCTAAGGCACTCACTGTCAGAGTACAATAGCTGCTTGGCATGAACCAGTTCCAGGCTTAATTACTATTACTATTGATTATAATCCACCCTAATTTTATAGCATATGATCTCTGCTGGCGAACAATGACTCATCATTTAACATTAATTTAACACACTTTGAACATTTTGAACATTTTCATAAGTTGAAGTTATGTGACTATCAAAATTCCAGGCTTAATTGCTGGAACTTCATGGTACACTGGGCATCACTGGCACAGCCCTGGAGGTCCCTGAGCACTGCTACATGTGATCAAGGAGGATCTCAGCTCCATGGGGGTGGTCTAGGGGATCCCCAATACCACAAGGGATCCCCAATACCCCAATACCAATCACACTGCATCCTAAAACCTTGAATTAAGCCATGATCCCAGTATGACTGCTAAACTCAAGGGACTTGAAAGGCCCCTTTAAACAAATACAAAATAAATCACTCACAAAACTTAACAACAACAACATAAACAATCCCATCCGAAAAAATTAGAAGAGTTGAATGCTATTTCTCCAAATAAAATACAGATGATCAATAGATATAAGAAGAAATAAAGCGTTCTTCATCATTTAGCAGGAAAATACAAATAAAAACACAAATGAGACATTACTTCATAGCAGTGAGATTGGCATATAAAAAAAAATAAAGGACGAACAACTAATATTGGCATGGATGTGAGGAAAAAGGAACCCTCATCCACTGTTGGTTGGAATGTAGTCTGGTTTAGCCTATATGGAAAACAGCACAGAGATTTATCAAAAATTAGGGATAGGACTTGAGAGTTTGTACATATCATGGTTTGTAGGTATCAGCTTGCCATAAATGAGCTGACACCAGTTTGCTCCCAGCACCTCTGATGATCCCTTGAGCACCACCACGGATCACTTCTGAGCACAGAGCTAGTAACAGCTTCTAACCATATATGACATGGCAAAAAATAAAAATAAAATCAAGAACTGAGCTTCCATATGTCCCAAATTTCTTTTTTTTAATTTATTTTATTGAATCACCAAGTGGAAAGTTACAAAGTTCTCAGACTCATATCTCAGTTATACAATGCTCAAACACCCATCCCTTCACCAGTGCCCATATTCCACCACCAATAAAAACAAAAACAAAACAAAAACAAAAACAAAACAAAACAGTATACATCCCACCCCTCACCCCCCAGACCCCCCCCACCCCGTGTGTGACTGATAATTTCACTTCCTTTTCTCTTTACCTTGATTACATTCCATATTTCAACACAAAACTCACTATTGTTGTTGGAGTGTCAAAACAGACTCACTATTTTTGTTGGAATTTATCCCCCAAGAATACAGCTCTATTAACAAGGAAATATTTGATAATAAGTTTTCCACTGATGAGAATGAAGAGATAAAATGTCGCGCGGCCGCTTATAATTTCTGTATTATAGTAATTAAGTCCGCGGAGATTTAAGTTGGAAAATGAATCATTTCCCTTCCTGGAACAGCATGTAGCAAACGCTTAGTTCACAGTCTCCATACATGGTTGCAAGCACTTGCTGGAACCCCAAATTCTAAAGCTGCCTCTGGTTCCTGCTCGTTCCACATCCACCGGCTGTGCAGAGGCATGGGCACCTGGGACGAAACTCAGCCGGAGCCGAGCACCGGCCCCGGTTGATGTCCCAAATTTCTGCTCCTTAACATTAACCCACCAAGAGCCCCCAAAACATTGATAATTCATGTAATGGGAATGGTGGGTAAGGGGGAACAATATTATACTGAATAAATGGTCAGCCTTTCTGCTCACTAAAAGCTGCCCAGGTGATCCTAAAGCAATGTACAGTTCATGTGTGTTTGTCTCTTTATTTGTGTTTCATTTTCTGTAATGACTCTCACTGGGCAGAGGTTGAAAGTACCCATATGACTAGCATAAGACAGGCCAGACAGACACCAGAGCTTAAGGCTTTTACCTTGCATGTGATTCTTTCCCCAGCATGGCATGGTCTACTGAACATTCTAAGGTGTAAGGCCCAAGCCTTGAGCACAGAGCCAGGAATTCTCTTGGAGCTTAACTGGGTATAGAGAATAAATATAAAATAATAACAGTTACATTAACAAAGCCTTGAATCATAGACTCAAAGCTGTGAAATTTATAGAAGAAAGAACAGACAAAGACCTCAGTGCTTTCTCAGGGAGGTTTGAGTGGCTTATTTGGTAATCTGTCTTAATTATAATGTGGAAAAAAGCAGAAATAAACAGTTTAGTTTGATTACACCAAAACTTAAAGTTTATACCTAGCAAAAGAAACTATCAACAAAACAAAAAGCTATCTGAGTTACAAATATAGTACATAAATTAAGGTATTTGTGTTGCATGTAGACAACCTGATTTTATTTCCTGTAATACACAGTCTCTTTAGCCCCACCAAGATGCATCCATGAACATAGGACCCTGCAGGAGAAAACTTTAGAACTGCCATCTACTGACCCCAAACAACATTCTTTTTAAAAGGTATCTACTGATCTTCTGAATGAGAAAATAATTCAACATTATATGTCTAACAAGGAGAGAAAGCCTTAACAAAACTCAACAACAGAAAGCACAAATAACATCATCAAAAAGGTAGGAGAAGAATAGAAGACATACATGACCAAGAATCATATAAAAATGCTTATTATCACATATTATCAGGAAAATGGAAAGCAAAATGACAGCAACCTATCTCATACCAGTGAGAAAGGCTTATATCATAAAGAATAGAAACAAGTGCTGGTAGTGTTGTGATTAAAAACAAACAAACAAAAAAACCTCCTCATTCACTGTTGGCACACACACAAAATAAAAATTGAGTGTAAGTTGGTTTAGCCTGTATAGAAAAGAGTATTTTTAGATCCATCAAAATATGTAAAAATGATCTGGAGCAATAGCACAGCAGTAGGGCGTTTACCTTGCATGTGGCTGACCAGGGTTCAATTCCTCCACCCCTCTCAGAGAGCCTGGAAAGCTTCTGAGAGTACTTCACCTGCCCAGCGGAGCCTAGCAAGCTTGCCATGGCGTACTCGATATGCCAAAAGCAGTAACAAGTCTCAAAATGGAGACATTACTGGTGCCCACTTGAGCAAATAAATCGATGAGCAATGGGATGACAGTGATAGAGTGATGTAAAATGATCTACTAGATCATCTGGCAGTTCTATTCCTCGGTATTTACATCAGAAGGAGACAGGTAGTTTTCAAATGGTCTCATTCATAGATGGTGTCTAAAGAAGCTAAGGAAGGGAAGAGCAAGGTCCAAGGAAACTAAACCAGTTCTCAGCCGGTGCTGGATAGGTAGAGGTTCTATTAGCGTGAAAGTACATTTTTCTGAGCTGGAGTATTCTTGAGAATTGTATGAAAGATTTGCATACAAAACTCAGAAGATTAAGAAGTCAAAATTTCTTTCTTTTTTCTTTTTTGGGTCACACTGGGCAATGCACAGGGCTCATGCACTTAGGAATTACTCCTGGCAGTGCTTAAGTGACCATATGGGACACTGGGAATCAAGCTGGGTAGATCATGTGCAAGGCAAACGCCTTACTGCTGTGCTATTACACAGTTCAAACAGACAGTTCTGGATTCCTTCCCAATGTCCAGGTTCATCCTTTTACCCGGGTACAATCATTCTGTCTCACGATGCCCAGTCCAGTGTATTATAATTACTCCCATGAAATCTTGTCGGCTCACTTAACTGTACCCCAACAGTCCCCTGTCATCCTGGCTTTCCTAGTCTCCAGCCACCACGCCATACACCTGGGTGAGACACCTGCGCCTTGTACTTGTCAGTGTCAGAGCAGATACCTGAGCCTCACCTAATCCCGCAGCCTGCCTGATTCTGCCATCTATCCAAGTGCCAAACCCTATCTGATTCTGCAGTCCCCCATAGGCAGAGACAGTACTGGGTGTGGGCGGTAGAGGGGAGAGACATCAGCGTGAAGCTTCCTTTTATATACTTCCACCCACAACCATCCCTTTACCTATTTTGATTGGATATCTTTTTCAATAGAAGTGAGTTTAGCTATATGCCTGAAAGAAGCAAAAAAAAAAATTAAATATGGACTGGAGCATTAGCACAGCAGGTAGGGAGTTTGCCTTGCATGTGGCAGACCTGGGTTTGATTCCGATGTCCCTCTTGGAGAACCCTGCAAGCTACTGAGAGTATCCCACCCTCACAGCAGAGCCTGGCAAGCTACCCATGGAGTATTCAATATGCCAAAAACAGTAACAAGTCTCACAATGGAGATGTTACTGCTCAAGCAAATCCATGAACAATGGGGTGACAGTGCTACAGTGCTACTGTGCTACTCATCTAAGTATATCCATTGAGGACCTGATGGTGCAAGTGCAGAAGATCAAGTAGGATGTCATTGGACTGATCGAGAAGAGAAGGCATCGATCACATCATGCCATTTTTGACACCGGACAAGAACTGTTTCTCGGAACATGTGACAGTAGAGGCATTGGTGGTGTCGGTGTCCTCATCAACATGAGCTTGGCCATGAATATTGTCTCATTTGAATAACTAGCAACCTGAATTGGATGCTTATGTTTGAATAGATGTGGCTCATGCCTGTAGTTTCTATCTTCACTGTCTAAGCACCAACATTCAACTATGATGAAGAAGAAATTGAGAAGTTCTACATGGAGCTAAAGAAGTTCTATAAAGAAGACCACACCTCCTACAAAGTCATTGTTGATGATTTTAATGCCAAAATAGGACCGAGAAGGTCACCTGAAGAACCACGCATCAGGACCCATGGCCTAGAATGGAATGAACAGGAAGAGAGACTGTCTGAGTTCATCATGTCGACCCAGACCATCCATTGTAACTCACAGTTCCAGAAGGCCGAATCTAAACGTCGGACATGAGAGTCTCCCAGTGGACAGTTCCACAATGAAATTAGCCACATCATATTCAATCAATGGTTTTCCCTAACCAATGTTGCTATTATCCCAAAATTCCAAACGGGATCAGACCACCGTCTCCTTCATGCGGAATTCTATTTCACGGAGCAGGGAGAAAGGCCTGCAAAGTTTAAGAGAACTCCCAGAATGACCACCAACTGGGATCTCTTTGGCACTACTGCAGCAATATGGGAGCAATATAGGAAGATACCGTCGTTGACAACATTGATGAGGAATATGATTGACTGGTTCAGCACCTCGATGATTGTGTGAACAATGCCGAGTGAGAAAGACACAAAAGGACACCTGTCTTCCGAAACTCTCTAGCTCATTAGCCAACGTGGTTTGGCACGAGTCTCAGGCAATCACTAGCTAATGTCTGGACTCGCAAAGCTGTGCAGAGAAGCAATAAAGAAAGACCTCAAAGAGAGAAGAGCAGCAGTGTTGGCTGATTCGGCAGAAGCCAGGAAAAGTATTCTCAACACCCACCTTTCCTTCGCCAACTACAAGACCAAGATGACTGCCCTCCAATGTCCTGATGGATCTACTACATCTTCCAGAAGGGCAATGAAAAAGGTTATCCACTACTTCTATTCAGATCTCTTCAATAGCCACATCCACCTGCCCACATACAAATTCCGCAGGATGGATATGTCATTCCCAGCACTCTCCCTTCCGAAATCCAACACACCATTTCTTCGGTAAAGAAGGGTACAGCACCCAGCCCAGACAAGGTCAAACCCAAACATCTGAAGAATCTGCCACCAGTATTCATCAACACATGGCTCAACTCTTCACAGGCTACCTGTCTGAGTGCAAGGTTCTATCCCAATGGAAAACCAGAAGGACTGTTATGTTGTACAAGAAGGAAGACATCCACAACATCAGTAACTATCGCCTGATCTTCCTGTTATCCATTGTTTACAAGTTGTTAACTCAAGTCATCCTGAATAGGATTGGTAGAAAATTAAATGAAGGACAGCCATGCGAGCAAGCCGGGTTCTGAAAAGGATTCAGCACGATTGACCATATCCACACGGTGACCAAGCTCATTGAGGTTTCTCAAGTGTTCAAGATGCTGCTCTGTCATCAATTTAAAGAAGACTTTTGATTTTGTTGAGACTGAAGCAGTCACCGAAGCCCTAGCCAAACAGGGTGTTCAAACTCAATACATCAGGATCCTCTGTGAGCTGTATTACAGATTCCCCACCAGAATCTCACCATTCTCCAAGGAAGTGATCATCGATGTAAAGAGAGGGGTTAGGCAGGGCAACACCATTTCACCAAAACTTTTCAGTGCCACCCTCGAGATCATCATGCAATAACTAAAATGGGAAGAAATGGGAGTGAACATAGACAGCAACTATACCACCTCTGCTTTGCTGATGACATAATTCTAATAATGCCAAACATTAGCCATGTGGCACAATGCTGGCCAACTTCGACCATAAGTGTGAAAAGTCAAACTGCAGCTGAATCTCACAAAGACAATGTTCATGAGAAATGAACTAATTCCTGACGTTTCATTTGATCTTAATGGAACAAACATCTTTGAATGCAGCAGTTATGTGTACCTGGGTCGAGAATTCAACATGACAAATGACTTGGCACCAGAACTGCACAGGAGGAAGAGAGTACCACCCATTCCCTTACTCAATACATTGCTCAATAGCTTTTCCTCTTTTGCTGGTAACTCCAAAAGTGATCTCTTCCATTGTTGATTTTTTTGATCTCACTAAAACAAAGTATTTATCAGGTAATTCTTACTGCTCAGGAAAAAAATTCTAACACCAAGATGATTCAAACAAAAATAATAACAAATAAAAATGATTAAATTAATGCATCTTAATATAATTTTGCTTGGAAGAATGATCTTATTCAAAATGTCTTATGAAATTCTGGAAGCAAGGCACTCATAAATCATTTGTTTATATTTTAAGAACTGCATTGGCATACACACATGCATTGCTATGGTGCTTTCACATTTAGTTCTTTTTCTTTTATTTTTTGTTTTGTTTTTGTTTTGATGCTTGCTGGAGTGAGGCATCAATTTCAGTGTTTGACACTTGACTGCAATGATCATTGAAGTTCAAATTTTAAGTGCAGTTCTTGTGCAAGTGTCTGCTCAGGTTGTACTCTCTAGTTGAGGCATTCAAGTAACAATTGCAATACTTGCCAAGGAGCACACACAGACTTGCCACACTCATAATTATATTATTCACACTCATGCTTGCCAGATAACATGTTTCCTGGCCATGGTATTCATACATAAAATCTATGCTACACACTGTGGGTCATACCCCTTTGTGGTGTATTAATCCTTTAGTTGCTGTATCATGAAAAGGAGTCTGAGATAGTAGCTTTAACAAGACTGAAAACGGAAAATATTTGTCTACAGAAGCAACAACTAGAAACAAAGATACTGGTGTGTAAAAATTGACTGTTGACAATGTATGTAAACATATATGTACTGTGGAGTTTATTCAACTAAAAGCAAGTATTTGTAT
Source organism: Sorex araneus (assembly GCF_027595985.1). Classification (NCBI taxonomy): domain Eukaryota; kingdom Metazoa; phylum Chordata; class Mammalia; order Eulipotyphla; family Soricidae; genus Sorex; species Sorex araneus. Next base: position 60,150,988 of record NC_073302.1, on the reverse strand, counting down.
TTATTCTCTCTGTAGTGGAAGTTGGAACTCAGAAATCAAGTGACAGTGTAACAGGGAACATATAAGAACATAATTTAAAATTCAAGAGACTGAAGGTTGAGATACAATACAGCATGTAAGGGGCTTGCTGACGTGGGTTGGATACCTGGCACATCGTATGGTCCCCAAAGTTTTCCTGGAGTGATCCCTTGGTACAGAACCAAGAGTAAGCCCTGAATGCTGCCAGGTGTGACTGAAACATTTTTTAAATATGAAGAGGTTGAAGAGACATTATGAAGCCAACCCAAATACCATCCTGGCACCTATCCTGGCACCCGAAGCAATTCCAGGATTCACCCTGAGCACAAAATCAGAAGTAAACCCTGAGCACTGCTGGATATAGCCATAATCTCCTCATTAAAAATTAATTTCCCATCCCTTTCTTCCTAGTCTCTTTCCCATCCCTATATCTACTTTCTTTATACTAATCAACACAATTTGTTTATCTGTCATATTTTGGTACTCAAATTATATTATCTCTGTCTCTGTCTCTCTCTCTGTACCTGTCTGACTGTCTGTATGTCTCTCTCTCTCTCTCTCTCTCTCTCTCTCTCTCTCTGTCCACCCTCTCCTCTTTCTCGATATAAAAATCATCAGGATCATTTTTTTCATTGTACATCTCTATGTTACCTTTGTTCTCATATAGTTGCTCAGTAATTTGTTGAATCAAATAATGAACTGATTAACCAAAATCAGTTACTCTCTATTCTATATTCCTACTTCTATGCTCCTTTACCTGCTTTATCAGTTAACATCATGTGCAACTTTTAATGATTAAAACTCTGTGGGAATTAGTGCATCTCTCATTTCTCTTCACGCACCATGCCAGTACCCCATGCCAAACCCGTAGATGGATTTATTCAATAGTAACTGAAATAAAAATGGAAAGAACAGAAGGCTGCAACAAAGACCCAATTATTTAGTCATATTCTGTGATGTTTAACAACTCACAGACTGGATCTCAGTCTCAAAACATTGAGCTTGTTCCAGAATTATATGAGTTGCAATGAAAAGAGAAGAAAGGAATGTAAACTATTTCTGCCTGGAAGCATAGTCTTATTCTAAAAGTCATATGAAAAATCCAACAGCAAGTCACAGGCAAATCATTAACATTACTGTCTGACTTTCCTTCATTATGCATTTCAGACAGTTTTTATTAGGAAACAAAGAAATAATAACATGATTTCATCCTGATGTCTCTTCCAGCTTTTGAAAATTAGATAGCCAATTGGTCTGGGGAATTTAAAAATAGTTTGAATCTTCTTCCACCCTTGTGAACCAAAGAGGAGAGTTGGCACCTTTATGAAAATTATGTTTAAACCTTTAGTTCTGGCACATAGTAGAAGTTTGTACATTAAAAAAAAATCTGACACAATAGAGCTTCCAAAAAAAAATCTGAATTTGGGAAAGGCCTGTATGAAATAAGGATTGGCTACCAGAAGCCCTATGAGTCTTTCTATTTGTATGATCACATGCTGACTTATTCTAAGTGATAGCAGGTCTATTTTTCTATCAAATATTTTTGATATTTTCTAACCTTTCTGAACTTTTCATTCTAAAAACTTAGAGTGACCATATATTTTACTTGACTGATTTTTAAGATAATAGAAAATGATTGTGTTTATGAGCATGAGAGAATAGAAAACAAAGTAAAATATGGTTTTAAAGCAAAGATGAGAAGATTAAACATACTCCACTCATTATATATAATTCTCAATCTCTTAATATAAGTGCCTCAGTAATCCAAAATGCTTGCATCATTCTATGCCTGCAGTTTCAGAATGGGGCATACTTTCTCACTGTCAAGGACAGTTAAACTTAAATGCTTTATCCTGGTATTTTTTTACATAGTCTATAGACAAAAGTCACTACATAGACATGCTTTAGTGTATGAAAAGGGAAGTAAAACGTAATCTCCATAAAACTAAAATTAGAAAGGAACAACCATGAGCGAACATTACAAAATAGGTGAGCACTATATCACAACATTAATCAAAATACAGAAGTGATAATAGAATCTGGAGGTCAGCAATCCAACCTTCTTCCTGCTGGTGAAATTCTAAGATTTCACTAGCAACTCCTCAAACCTTTTCTTGGGAGCCTCTGGTAGGGTTCTTGGCTACTTTCTTTTTGGATGAGCATGTGAAACTAAAATCTGCTTCTTTACAGCTCCTAAGCTCCGGCCGAGTTTCGACCCGGGTGGCCATGCCTTTGCACAGCCAGTGGATGTGGAACGAGCAGGAACCAGAGACAGCTTTAGGATTTGGGGTTCCAGAAAGTGCTTGCAACCATGTATGGAGACTGTAAACTAAGCTTTTGCTACTTGCTGTTCCAGGAAGGGAAATGATTCATTTTCCAACTTAAATCTCCGTGGACTTAATTACTATAATACAGAAATTGTAAACCACGCGGCTGCTACTGCGGCTGCGCGACGACTTTTTATCTCTTCATTCTCATCAGTGGAAAACTTATTATCAAATATTTCCTTGTCAATAGAGCTGTATTCTTGGGGGATAAATTTCAACAAAAATAGTGAGTCTGTTTTGACACTCCAACAACAATAGTGAGTTCTGTGTTGAAATCTGGAATGTAATCAAGGTAAAGAGAAAAGGAAGTGAAATTATCAGTCACGCACGGCGGGGGTGGTTGGGGGTGAGGGGTGGGATGTATACTGGTTTTTCTTTTGTTTTTGTTTTTATTGGTGGTGGAATATGGGCACTGGTGAAGGGATGGGTGTTTGAGCATTGTATAACTGAGATATAAGCCTGAGAACTTTGTAACTTTCCACTTGGTGATTCAATAAAATAAATTAAAAAAAAATACAGCTCCTAAAATGTGTTCCACTTTTCAGCTTTTACTTTATTTAAAAATAAAATAAGAATTTTATTTTAAAAAATATAAAAATTTAGAAAATAAGACATAAATTGAGAAAGCAGAATTATTTTATGAAGAATAAACATTCTGAATAAAGAGTTTGAAACCTAAGAATACTTAGAGAAAATCACAATACATAATCAGTTAATTAGAGGTTTTTATTTCTTAATGGATTAGAAGTTACTCTTCAACAGGGGGAAATAAAGTGGGAGAAATGGGAAACCTATTGAAATTTTTTTCTTTGTTATTGTTCATTTTTTGTGTCTGTGAATTCATTATATTTCAAGGAAATAGCTTTAAGAAACAAATGACTACTAAGAACAACAAAAAAAGAAAATTTAGTGTGTTTTGCCAATTTTGTCAAGTTTTTTAATCTATTCGCCAGATAAGCATATTAATGTGCATGATTTATTGCAAAAATATAATAAACTACAATCATGAAAGTACCTTATATCATAAGGAACTGAATTTTGTTATTCAGTTATTATGATAATGATGTGAATATTTAATATGCACATTCTATGAACAGAGACCAAAAATTATTTCAGAACTGGATTTCTATTGCTCACATATTCAAAAGAAATGTTCATTTGCTCCTTGTTTGATCTTTCCTGCTGATTAGTAGCTGAGCTTAATTTTCTTTCTCATCAGGTTCTTATTTTGTTTATTAAAACCTTTCACACTTGCTAGAGAAAAATTTTTTAATGCTTCTGAAAGGACATAGACCTCTATTTTTACTGACCTAGTTACAATTCTACACAAAAGGTTTTCTACTTTAGAACTCATTTCAAGTTATAGAAAAAGATTTATAATGATTTCTGATTAAAAGAAGATTCAATAATACTTGGAACACTATGCAAGAGTTAGATAAGGAGTTTACTATTAAGAGGTTATAACTATAATTATTAGTGTAAAATTTTAATAGCTGAAACATTGAATATCAATTGCTTTCTTAGCCATTCATCAGTTTTATTACTGTTACCAAGAATTAACATTTTGTATTAATTATAATATTTAATGTTTTTATACTAATTATGGACTGGAGTGATAGCACCGCAGGTAGGGCATTTGCCTTGCATGCAGCCGACCCAGGTTTGATTCCTCCATCCTTCTCAGAGAGCCCAGCAAGCTACCGAGAGTATCCTGCCCTCACCACAGAGTCTAGCAAGCTACCTTTGCCGTACTCAGTATGCCCAAAACAGTAACAACAAGTGTCACAATGGAGACGTCACTGGTGCCCGCTCAAGCAAATCAATGAACAATGGAATGACAGTGCTACTACCACAGCCATAATCAGCTTTAATATTTTCAATTGCTAAAAATGGGACTAAAAAAGTGTTTCTAATCTCAGTTTGCTTCTTTAATGGTACATAAACTTGAATTAATCACTTCAGTTTTATGAATTTCTGTGAGTACAGTAAACTCCCTCATGAGTTGACATAGAACCTGAATGCAAGATTTGTTGCTCCCTGGGTTTGTGCTTCATAGTTAAGAATTCAGTGTGCTACCTTGCCTTAATGACACTAAATCATATGATGTTAAGTCAAAGCAATATAAGATAGACTACTAACTGAGAACCACAGCAGCATTAAAATTCTGGAGCATCAATTCTATACATTTTTTCATAATCTAGTCTGAAAAAGAATCCAAATCGTGCATCTTTCCATAATCATCTTTTTCACCAAATTTCCGTATTCTTGTACTCATATGCACTAATACAGTTCTATTTCAGAGCTATACATTGAGGAAAAGGATCAATTCCTACTTCTGTAGTTGAAATACTGACTGCTGCATGAAGAATTACCCACATCAGTTAATTTCATTCATTTAGCGATTATATCAAACAACCTTTAATGTTGAAATGGGTAAGAGGGAAAAGGCTAGGTCAGCAGATTTACTAAATAAGAGCTACATCTCAATAGCATCACAACTCTCTGAAAGATTAACAAATATGTATTATAATTTTACTTTATTTATTATTTTTATTTTGGGGTCATAACCAGAAGTGCTCAGACCTTATTCTTGACTCTGAACTCAGGCATCATTCTTGGCATGGCTAAGGAAACTATACAGATAACAGTGATTGAACCCCGGTCAGTAGCCTGTGTGCAAGGCAAGAACTTTGAAAGCTGCATTATCATTCCACCCCCATATTTTTATATTAAAATTTTATGATGGTTTTTTTGAAAGCCTTCAAGATAGGTAGTGGCTGCTCAGAGTAATATAAATACTCACTGATTATCACATCTTTTTTCTCTTTATCCTTGGCTTACAGCTATATTGCATTTCCCAACTTCCTTTTCAGTTGAGTGTGACCAAATGACTAAATCTAGCCCATGGGATTCTTAAAGACATAATTAAAGCTTTGTTTAGGTCTGGTCTATAAGGAATGTTATGTTATAATTCTTTGCAATTTCCCTTTCGCTATATTGATGCAATTATGCCTGATGATTTCTGAAGGCCTATGTTTAGATAGATAGGAGTTCACAAAATATAAAGGAGCATGCTGATTTCGGAACTCACGGTTGCAAGTCTTAAGAGAAAAGTTACAATTATTTGATTATTAAGTGTCTGAAATGTGTCTCTACTTTAGCTATAGTTCATATGTATTGCAAAGTTTAAATATATGATGTGTACATGAATAGGGAAAGGGCCAGACATCCTTTCTTTTGGCAGAAGATGATATGCTAAAAAAATAGGAAGATGAAATGCCATTACTCAACCTCCAATTTACCCTAAACATTATTCTCAACTGGTTATAGAACTCTCATATCTCGAGGCAAATCATATCTTATAATAAGCTTCCAAGACCATTGTATATACATGTATGTATATAATTAGACATACAGCGTAAGTTAGAGTCAACTTCATACCGCAGTCAATTTTATCAATATATATATAAACTATTATATTCAGTATTCTCATACATTGACACATTATGCAACTATTATGTCATATGATGTATATCTACATATGTAACTTCTATAAATATCACATTATTAATGAATTAAAATTATATTCAATCATTAGATTCTCAGGTATTAAGAAAAAATGGTTTTTTTGTACATTGGTATCTAGTTTTTCACTATAGAAGGCCATGCAACCTTAACTATTTTGCTAGCAAAATCTGTCACTGTAATTATATTTTATTAATATTATAATGGGATATAAAACACAGCATTATTGATAAAGAACATATAGATTTGGTGTTGGTTTTTTTTTTGCTTTTTTTGGGTCACACCCAGCGATGCTCAGGGGTTACTCCTGGCTTTGCACTCAGGAATCACTCCTGGTGGTGCTTGGGGGACCATATGGGATGCCAGGGATCGAACCCGGGTCAGCCAAGTGCAAGGCAAACGCCTTACCCGCTGTGCTATCACTTCGGCCCCGATTTGGTGTTTTGTGTGTTATATCAAATATGCTTGAAAAAGCAAAAAGTGACTCAACTTTTTATAGGACATTGTATATGTGTGTGTGTGTGCATGCATTTGACTACCTTATAAACATTTAGAGTAATGGCTATAATGGCTACATTGGCTATATTGAATTATTTCAAAGAATTAACCTTGGTCCATCCTCTTGTAAACAGAATATGCTAAATAAAAGGACAATGACCATGCAGGTATATTTAGAAATATAAAATTAGAGGAAACTATCTTATGAAAATATTATTTCATAGGCATAATCTTGGAAGTGGATACTGATTTTAAATATTTATGCATTCAATGATAATATTAAATATTGAACAAAGCTCTTGAATTTTACTCCCAACGACAATCTTTGATTATATTAACATAAACAACTATTGGCTTCTCTATAAGGACATTGTACAAAGACATTTGTGAAAGAATATCAGTTATCTAGCCCGAGAGATAGTATAGGGATTAAGGCACTTGTCTTGCATGTGGCCAATCCCAGTTTAAGCCCTGGCACCATCTATGGTATGCTGAGCACTATCAGGAGGAACCCCTGAGCACAAAGTCAAGATTAGCCCCTGAATACTGCCATGTAGGCCCCAGAACAAAATATACATATACAATAAATAACATATCTATAATAATATAGAACATATGTTATATCATTTATATATAAAATGTTAATATAATTAATATGTTGTATATATAATTATAACAAATACATACAATGACATGTATGACATCACTAAAAGAATTTTTTTATGTTTTAATATTTATTTAGGTAGAATTTATCAAATAAATAGAATTATTGTTACTGGCCTTAGTCCAGAATTTGCATTACAGAATTGAGTTCTGGAAAGTCAGTAAAAAATTAATGGTGCATTTTATGAGACCAGGTTTTCTGATACCTGAATTTCATATATTCTTTCCTAAAGTAGAAATGCATATTTGACTGCTGAGTGTTGTTTCTGCTCAGTGACACATGCAAAAAGGATCTAGCATTCTCTCCCTTTGTTTTCACTGAGCTTAAGCTTATGCATGAGGTACAAACACATGACTAACATTACAGACAAATCTGTGTTGCCTTTAATGACTTTGGAATTCTAGTTATTAATCTAAGTTTAGTAAAACAAAGCATATCATTTAATGCCATGAGATTTAATTTGTCAAATAGTATATTTAGTATCACTTACTACAAATTCTCACTAAAGATATTAATATTCATTAACAATTTTTCTGGAAAAAATAGAGACCCCTGAAGCTCATCTGCTCCTCGATTTAATATAAAATCACTTAATTTTTTTATAATAAATTTATTTATTTTTAATTAATGAATCACCATGAGGGTACAGTTACGGATTTATACACATTTGTGCTTATGCTTCCCTCATACAAAGTTCTGGAACCCATCCCTTCACCAGTGCCCATACTCCACCACCAGTAAACCCAGCATCCCTCCCATCCTCCCCAATCCCATCTCCCCCCACCCCACCCTGTCACTGTGGCAGGGCATTCCCTTCTGTTCTCTCCCTCTAATTAGCTGTTGTGGTTTGCAATAAAGGTGTTGAGTGGCCACTGTGCTCAGTCTCTAGCCCTCATTCAGCCTGCAACTCCCTTCTCCCACATGGCCTTCGACTACATTATAGTTGGTGATCCCTTCTCTGAGTTGCCCTTTCCCCAGAATGTGAGGCCAGCCTCCAAGCCATGGAGTCAACCTCCTGGTAGTTGTTTCTACAATTCTTGGGTGTTAGTCTCCCACTCTGTTATTCTATATGCCATAGATGAGTGCAATCTTTCTATGTCTGTCTCTCTCTTTCTGACTCATTTCACTTAGCATGAAACTTTTCATGCCGATCCGCTTAAATAAAAAATTTGTAAAATCACTTAAATTTTTGACAATTTCTTTCATAAAAAAAAACAACTAAATGCTGTGAAAGAGAAAGCACTGCCAATCCATTTTCCTAGAGTATCATTTTTTGCATTCACAGTAAATATTTCACATATGCACTAATGGTAATTTTAATGTTTTATTATGCTGCCACTATGTGTTTTTCTGGACGGTCCAATATTTACTTTTTTGTTAAGTACTATTTCTTGTGCTTATGTTGTTGTCTTTAAAATTGTTTCTTTGGGATCACAGAGCCAGTAACGAGATTAAGGCCTGCAAACCATTTCACATGACTGATCTGATTTGATTGCTAGCACAGTACATGATTTCCAAAGTATAACTAAGAGTGATCCTTGAGCACAAAGCAAGGAGCAGTCCCTAAACAAAGCTGAGTATAATCCAAAATCAAAACTAAAAAAAAAAATTTGGTTTAATAAATATTAATACTGAAGAGATAATTTCTACAAATCAATTTAGTATCATTTATCCAGGGCTGTTATCACTGTCATCCCGTTGATCATCAATTTGCTCGAGCAGGCCCAGTAACGTCTCCATTCATTCTAGCCCTAGATTTTAGCAGCCTCTCTTTACTCGTCCTTCCCAATGGTGCCGCATTGCAGGCTCTTCAGGGTCAGGGGAATGAGACCCATTATTGTTACTGCATTTGGCATATGTATACACTAGGGGGAGCTTGCTAGGCTCTCCCCCATGTGGGCAGTAAACTCTTGGTAGCTTGCCAGGGAGAACTAGGCTATCAGATGTTAGATGTTAGGCCTCGATGCAGCTGCACACTTCCGGGAGCTTGGTTTTATAGTCTGTGGATGTTGGCCATTGATGGGATTACACGTCAATGGGGGCAGTTTCTGGGTGTGACCTCCTAGCTACTAGAAAATGGGGAATCTGAGTGAAAGAGGCCCAGTCCCATTCCGAGCAGCCTTGGAGATCTCGGCTTTGAGTCCCACACACCTGGGTTCCTCTGCCAGTTCTTTCATGTGTGAGGCTCATCTGAACATGTGGAGAGGGGCCCTGAGCAGTGACATTATCAGTGACAGTTACAGTGATAATGTACATATTGTTTGGTTGAGTCTATAGGCAGATACATGCAGGCAAAGCTACAGAATTAGCCACAGCCCCATCATAAGAAAAAATTAATTTTTAACTTCATTTTTACCAAAGAAGTGTTTTTAATTTTAGAAATAATTTATGTATTGGGCAAATGTATACTACACATGTATGTGAGAATTAATTTCTAACATTTAGCAAATGAATTAGCTAAGTTCTAACATGTTTTACCATTGCAAAGTGTTCAGTCTAAGAGAAAATACAACAGTGTATGTGGTTTACTACTAGTGGTCTATTTCCAGGCTTTCACAATGAATGGCGCGTTCACTTCAGCTTTGTTCTTTATTTAAATGCTTCAAAACATTGCCTAAGGCTACACAAATTTATATTAGAGATTTAGTAAGAATATTGGCATTGGAATAAATGTGTTCATTGGTTTACAAGACTGTGGAGTTTCCAGGATCTAGCCTCATACCTCTCTGTTCGTTTCTTATGACTACTCATGCAACCAAAGTTCCAGAGCTAGGCTGCCACCACAAAGACCCTTAACTCATACTACCCACGCTTCATTCTCTTCCCCTTTGAAAATCATCATCATTTTCATCATGTCTATGAGATACTTTTTGATTGTTGGTGCTTTTTAAGGAATATAATCTTATTTTTACATCCATTGCTTTTAGAAATTTTTTGGCTTAATTTCTTTTTTTTAAAAAATATTTTCTTTCATGCCTATGGATGACAGGGAGGAAAGGGTAAAATAAGGGGATCAGATGAAAATCTAGGTCCACTGTTGCTAGTGAGGTGTTGGAGGGCATTAGTTCACTTCAAAATGCTCTTTTACAGGTTGGAGTCCTAGTAGAACAGGTAAGGTTTTTGAATTTCACATGGTCAATCTTACTTTGATTCCCAGCACCCCCTATACTCCTCCAGTATCGCCAGAAATTATCTCTGAGGACAGAGCTGAGAGTAAGCTCTGAGCACTGGAGCATTACCATTTGTGCCCTGCTTCCCCAGGGTAAAAAAAAAATACAAAAAACACCTAACTACTCTTATACTTCCAAGATTTCTCTCAGTCCCTAATATGTTGCAAAATTTACTGTTTCCACATCTTGTAGCCAAATGGTTGCACAGGAGTATGAAGGAGTGAGTACTTAACTGAGCCTGTTGTTTTAAGACTGCATTATAAGAACTGCTGGATTACCAGCCCTCTATTAGATGTGATGGACACACACCTCATGTAGAAGTGTCAGCGTCTTTCAAATAAACCAGGCTGTCAATCAATAATTTCTTTTTCTGTAATATGTACTTTGGACTGGAGCGATAGCACAGCGGGTAGGACATTTGCCTTGCACGTAGCCAACCCAGGTTCGATTCCTCCGTCCCTCTCAGAGAGCCTGGCAAGCTACCGAGAGTATCCTGCCCCCACAGCAGAGCCTGGCAAGCTCACCGTGGCATATTTAATTTGCCAAAAACAGTAACAGTAAGTCTCAAAATAGAGATGTTACTGGTGCCCACTCAAGCAAATCTATGAACAATGAGATGACAGTGCTACAGTGCTACAATATGTACTTTATCAGGGAGTCATGTTCATTCATGTCTAATTCTTTGTTTTTCTAGAAGTCTCAAGAAATTGCTATCCCAAGAACCTCTTTCAATTCTTTACCTAACATCTAGCTTTTCACCTTTTACTAGATCTCAATTATTTTCCTAAAACTTGGTGCTGTTAATCTGGCTCAACTACCAAATGTTATTTTGAATATTTGGTGACTTGTGAAAAAGATTTTTTCAACTATCAGGAAGAAAATTCTTATGTGGTATAATTTAGTAGGATATTTTTGAGATTTGAAAACACTATAAATGTAATGGAAAATTTTTGAGTATCCCATTTAAAAAATAACCTACTAAATATACCAAATGTACATGATAGGAATATCCTATCTGGGGACAATGAAGGAAAACTTAATTTTTATTCTTTCTTTATTCTAATGCAGTAAGAGGAAAAGAACTTAAATTGATCATATGTGAATGAACTTGCTGACTTATGCTTACGTTATATGGGTACAGAGCCACTTGCTAAATATATTGCTATATTCCTAATCTATAACCTCTTGGGAATAGAGCCAAATTATAATATAATGATAAAATTGCAGACTTCAACTTTATGATTCTAATAAAATGAGACCTAGAATGCTGACTCAAAGAGTATGGGCATTATATCCCTTATAAATTTTAATATATTTTTTCCTGCGATAAGAACTTTTAATATCTTCAGTTTAGCAAGTTTCAAATACACAATACACTATTATTACTTACATTTACCATGCTATACATCACGTCCTATGGATTTAAAACTAGAAACTTGAATATATTTCCTTTATATGTTTACAATATTTTTAATATTAAAACCAAATACAATTTGATTCCAAATAACAATGAGTGATATGCCTATATTTTAAATATTTTGTAACATGGATTGAAGCAATTTGTTATTGATTTATAATAAATAAATAGAAAAACTGAAAAAGATGTAATATAAAGTGAAAACATCAAAGGCAAGACTAATCATAGTCTTAGAAGTAAACAGAACATTATAATGCAACAACAACAAAAATGAAAATTCAATTGAACATTCTAGAATGACCAGAGATGAATCTACAAACATATAAAGTAAATTACACCTATATAAGGGATTACTCCTGGAAGATTCATATGTGGTGGACCATATGTGGTGCAGGATAGAACGCAGGTGGGCTACATAAAAGACAAGAGCCCTACCCACAACACTGTCTCTTGATCCTGTAGGTTATGTATTTGTATGTACAAATATTTGTTATAAAAAATTGGCTCTTGAGTTTATGAAGGTGTATCAGTACAAAATTTGCAAAGTGGAGCAGCAGACTATAGATTCAGTAAAATCAACGACACAAATGAAGTCGAAGATAATACATTAGAAAATTCTTTATTTTTTTATAAAGAGAGTCTGTTCTAATGGGAAAGGATATTTACGCAATACCCATCAGATAAAGGGTTGATATCAATAATACATAAGGCACTGGTTGAACTCTACAAGAAGAAAACATCTAGCCCCATCAGAAAATGGGGTGAAGAAATGAACAGAAACTTTCCCAAGGAAGAGATACAAATGGCCAAAAGCACATGAAAAAGTGCTCTACATTACTAATCATCAGGGAGATGCAGATCAAACCAACCATGAGATACCACCTCACACCACAAAGACTAGCAAACATCCAAAAGAACAAAAGCAACCACTGTTGGAGACGATGTGGGGAGAAAGGGACCCTTCTACATTGCTGGTGGGAATGCCGACTGGTTTAGCCCTTTTGGAAAACAATATGGACGATTCTCAAAAAATTAGAAATTGAGTTCCCATTTGACCCAGCAATACCACTGTCGGGAATATATCCCAGAGAAGCAAAAAAGTATAGTCGAAATGACATCTGCACTTATATGTTCATCGCAGCACTATTTACAATAGCCAGAATCTGGAAAAAACCCTAGTGCCCTAGAACAGACCACTGGTTGAAGAAACTTTGGTACATCTATACAATGGAATACTATGCAGCTGTTAGAAAAAATGAGGTTATGAACTTTGCATATAAGTGGATCAGCATGGAAAGTATCATGCTAAGTGAAATGAGTCAGAAAGAGAGAGACAGACATAGAAAGATTGCACTCATCTGTGGAATATAGAATAACAGAGTAGGAGACTAACACCCAAGAATAGTAGAAATAAGTACCAGGAGGTTGACTCCATGGCTTGGAAGCTGGCCTCACATTCTGGGGAGAGGGCAACTCAGATAGAGAAGGGAACACCAAGTAAAATGTGGTCGGAGGCCATGTGGGGGAAGGGTGATGCATGCTGAATGTAGACTAGAGACTGAACACTATGGCCACTCAACATCTTTATTGCAAACCACAACACCTAATTAGAGAGAGAGAACAAAAGGGAATACCCTGCCACAGTGGCAGGGTGGGGTGGGGGGAGATGGGATTGGGGAGGGTGGGAGGGATGCTGGGTTTATTTGTAGTGGAGAATGGGCACTGGTGAAGGATGGGTTCTCAAACTTCGTATGAGGGAAACATGAGCACAAAAATGTATAAATCTGTAACTGTACCCTCAAAAAAATAAAGAAAGAAAGAAAAAAAGAGAAAATTAATATTTCAAGCCATATAAGCAAAAGTGAATAAAAATGACTTCTGTTATTTTTATTTTGCTTATATATTTATGATGATGTGAAAAACTACCAGTTCTGTGTAATTTCTCTCCCAGACCTATAGCAAATTTTGGAGGTGATTTTTTAATTATTTTGAACAATTTATCTAAAAATTTACATTTATAGTTTCGCATTAAATATCTTTTACTGCATATAAGTTTATGAAATAAATGGAAAAGAAATGACAAAAAAAATAGAATCTGTTCTTTAGTTTCTCTCTAGGCCAACTCCTAACTGGATGTAACTCACTTGCATTATGAAGGGCAATTTACTTCAATTGATTTAAATGTTAAGTTCATACAAAAACATTGCCACATAAAATTAATTATTATAACAGCATTAACTATTTGAATAGGGACAAATAAACATTAAAAACTAAAAAAAAATACTGTTAATCTAAAGTTTAAAAAAAATACATGTGACTAGAGAGACAATACAGTGGGTAAAGTACTTGCTTTGCCTGTGACAGTAACAAATTCAATTTCTACCGTCCCACATGGTTCCCTGAGCTCACCAGGAGTGATCTCTGAGTGTAAAACCAGGAGTTAGTCCAGAAAACTGCAGACTTTGGCCCCAAATATCACTGTATCTCTGTCATCCTGTTGCTCATTGATTTGCTGGAGCAGGCACCAGTAACGTCTCCATTGTGAGACTTGTTACTGTTTTTGGCATATCGAATATGCCACGGGTAGCTTGCCAGGCTCTGCTGTGCATGCTAGATACTCTCAGTAGCTTGCAGGCTCTCCGAGAGGGACGAAGAAATCGAACTCAAGTCAGCTGCAGCAAGACAAATGCTCTACCCGCTGTGCTATCACTCCGGCCCCAAATATATGTACAAAAAAAAAAAAAGCAAAGAAAATAAGGTGGAGAAATAAGAGCTGAAATTACTAACGCATCAATATGTATTACATGTATAATATTTTTACAAGGTTAACCATTGACTAGATCAAAAGAAGATGAGAAAAAGTGAAATACCTATAGAAATAAGGAAAAAGACATGACTACACGTTTAATAAAGATAAAAAGTGACAGTAATTAAAAGAGCATGATACTGGAATAAAGACAGACCGTCGGTCAATGAAATAAAGTTGAGTGTCCTGAGATAGGTCACCAGGTGTATGATCAGTTGATCTTCAACAAAGGAACAAAAAAATGTAAATTGGAGCAAGGAAAGACTTCTTAACAAGTAGTATTGATCAGCTACATGAAAAACAGAAAGTAAACAAACAAAAAACCCAGACCTCTCTAATACCATGTACACAATTCAAGTCAAAATGGATAAAAGACCTTTATATCAGACCTGAATCCATAAGGTACGTAGAAAAAAACATAGGCAGAAATCTCTATGACATTGAAGCTAAAGGCATATCCAAGTGGTGTTTCATATAGATATATATAGGTAGCTAATGGGGCCACATTAAACTAAGAAGCTCCTACACTTCAATGTAAATGATAAGCAGGATAAAAGGCAGCCCATCCAAAGAGAGATGTTGTATACCCATCACTCATCTGACAAGGGTTATTATTCAAGATATATAAGGCATAGGTTAAATTTTACAAGGGAAAAAAATCCAACTCCATCAAAAAATGAGAAGAGATGGACAAAAACTTCCTCAAAGAAGAAATACAAATGACCAAAAGGCACATGGAAAAGTGTTCTATATCAGTAATCATCAGGGAGATGTAAATCAGAACAATGAGGTATCATCTCATACTACAGAGACTGGCATGCATCAAAAAGAACAACCAGTGCTGGTGTGGATGTAAGGAGAAAGGGACTTATTCCTTATTGGTGGGAATGTAGACTGGTCCAGACTTTCTGAAAAGCACCTCTCTTAGAGGCATACTGGTGGGTGGGAATCAAATGGGACACGAGGACTTGTAGGGAGCCATTTTACAAGCCCGGCTCTTATCCTCTAGTCAAGTGGAGGCTTACTTGGGATTCCTGTAACAAGGTCAGCACTGCTGACCTTACTGATCTTATCAGTTCGCCATTCCCCTCTCACTAGCCAACGCCCAAGCCTGATCTGCATTTTACTATTGTTCCTATGGGGGTCCAAGCATGCATACCGCCCCCTCCCACAATACTTACAATATAAGTATTGTAACTGCTGTGAATAAACTCTCTCTTTCTCTCCTCCTCCTTCTGGCTCTGCGTCTCTTCGTTAGGTTGTGTCCCCTCCTTAGCCCCACGAAGGGTCCTCCCTGAGGGACAGGATGATGCCCGCCGGGGGGACCCCAAAAGGGCTGGCAGAGCAAAATGGATACTGGTTGAAAGGATTGGCGTTGAAACACTATATACTTAAAAACCAATCACAAATACCTTTATAATTTCACATTACTCAAAAAGTTTAAATAAAAGTATAACTATGGTCAACAAGTCAGATACTTGTTGGTAAAAAAAAAAGATAACTAAGACTTATTTATGTAGTAGTAATTATGATAGTGTAACCATGAAGTTTCTATTCCACTTCCTTTGAAGGCCATTCAAACTAAAGTCATGATAACAGGTCAAAAATACTTTACTGGGGCTAGAGCTATAATACAGCAGGTAGGGCATTTGTCTTCCGTTCAGCTGACCTGGATTCAATCCCCAGCATCCCATATGGTTCCTCTGAGCACTTCCAGGAGTAATTCCTGAGTCCAGATCCAGGAGTAACCCCTGTGCATTGCCAGATGTGACCCGAAAAGCAAAAAAAAAAAAAAAAAAAAGAAAGAAAAAGAAAAAGAAAGAAATAACTGACTGGCAACCAGCTGACAGATTAGACGATTGCAGATTCATCCTCAAAGCAATTATATTGAATGTAACAATGATTGTGAACATTATAAAAATAAAATTTTAAAATTAATTAATTAATTAAAGATAATTTCCTACTCATGTTTTCTCTCCTCCAGAGAGGCAATGTCTCTTCAAATACATATGTATCTGGTATGTATCCCTAGTGTTATTGGTTTTCAGACATTGTAAGTAAGTACCCAATTTATTGGTCATCTTGTGAAAATTAAAAGTAGCAGTGACACAGTAAAGCTTTGCCCAGAAAACAGACCCCACCTCCAAGATAACATAGTTGCAGTGTCTAATTATCAAAGTCAGCAGCCACCATGTAATCAAGATCATGTAACTTCTTGTAATTGTATCCAATTGCATCACATGTTTTTCTACTCTAATTATTCTGTCTCAAAATTTCAATGGCAATAACTGTTTTGAATGGATAAGGCAAGCAAACTAGGTCATCAGAAACAAGCTCTAGCCTAGCCTTAGATCACAAAGCAGACGTAATTTTGTTTCATCCTCAAAAGATATATTGTCAAAGAAAAGAAATCATGCCTGGGCAATGAAAATAAAACCTTCCTAATCGCTCTGATATGTACTCCAAATTAGTGCAGCTGACCTTTTTCTTAAAACTTTGAGCATCACGAGGATATCAGTAGGGAAGGGATCATGTGCTAACCAAATACTTAAAGGGCAGAAAAAGTCACTGAAGTGAAAGAGGATTAATAAAGACTGCAAATAATAACCAGCCCCTCCCAGTTTGGGTGAGCAGATTTTGGATTAGCTATGGGGCAGAAATGCACATGCAATTAACAGCTCTGACATCAGAGGACAAGCAAATATAAAACACTCAGCTCTCAGAGTTTCATCAGAGAACCACCTCAGGAGTTGAAGGTACTGGAGAGAAGCTCTATGGGGTGTGGGTGGACTCCTGCCAAAACTCCATTTAGATGGGGACTATAAGTCATGAATTAAAAGCAAAAATCTTGCTGGAAATCTGTTCCTAATCCTTCTTCCAGCTCCATAGTTAAATGTAATTAATGGTGGTGATCTGCTAATGAATGCTTTTGATAAATGACACTAGGATAAGTATTTTTTTTATAAATAGAAATTAAAAGTGAAGAAAACTGACTAGAATCAGGAATTTAATTATGTAGGCAGAAGATATGTCAGATTTTTAAAGGCAAATTACTATATTTATAATTTGCTTCAAGTGTCATTTTATTGATATGAAAAAATTTTAAAGGTGAGTTGGGAAAACTTATTTCCATTTTTAACAGTACAAAGATGCATAAATCCATCTCCATTTCTCCTTTACAGCTTGATGTTTATCTGTGTGCCTCCGTGTCCACTCTGAAGGTTTAAACCTAAGTCTTATTCTTCACTCTTGCTTCCAGCAGAAATGAAAGCTCGTGCACTGCTTTCTCTGGGATACTTCTGCTTGTCGCTACTTTTTTTCCAGGAGGTTTTGTCTCAGTTCCCGAGAGAGTGCGCCACTGTTCAGGCATTAAGAAATGGTGTATGTTGCCCAGATTTGTTCCCCTTCTCTGGACCTGGGACTGATCCCTGTGGCTCCTCATCAGGCAGGGGCAGATGTCAGGCAGTGACTGCAGACTTCCGGCCCCATAGTCCCCAGTACCCACATGACGGCAGAGATGACCGTGAGGGCTGGCCCATGCGGTTTTTCAATAGGACATGCCAATGCAATGGCAACTTCTCAGGATACAACTGTGGGACTTGCCGTCCTGGGTGGCGAGGAGCTGCCTGTGATCAGAGGGTCCTCACAGGTAAGTGGAGCTATAAATATATGCTGGGTTCTACGGGAGACTAAAATGATTGGCGTTGTAAGAACATCTAGAAATCATATAGTTGAATCCTGTCTTTCCACATTTCAGAAATCAGATTTATGGAGAAGGAATTTTTTTTCTTTTATTTACAGGACTAAAATTGGAACTTGGAAAACCTATTTCCGTTCTAAAGCATTTATGAGGAACCACTATAGCTAGTAATTGTGTAAAGTGTATTCAGTAATTCTTTTAGGTGGTTCTATTCATTATCATAGTCAACATGCAGAGAGGTCCACAGAACTGGTACTTTAAAAACCTGGAAATCATGCTAGGACCTGTCTAAGTTTAATACATGAGATTCTTCTACTGTTCTTGCTGACCTACAGTGAAATATGTCTCACTATGATGTTCAAATAAGGCCATGAGACTGGCCTATAGCCTAGATAGCAATAAATATGAAAGAACTGAATTCAACAGTTTGCAAATGCTGCATATTGAGGCCAGAGTTTAACAAAAACACTTATTATGAGTAAAACTCTCGTCTAACTGCTTTTAATGTATGTATTTCTTAATCTTTACACTCCATACACCACCTGTTATTTTTATATGAACTATACAAAGTTTTAAAAAGTGAGACTTAGAGAAAGATGCTCACAGTCATAGATTGTCTCTGGCTTTTATCATTATGGTGTACCATATATTTTATGTTATTTTTCCAAAATCCATTGTATTGTAACATGGAAAATGCCAAAAAATGTCAATAGTTAGTAGAAATAAATTTATCAGTCTCATAATTCAAGAAAGAATTCAGAAACATAATGAGAATTTGAGACTAAAGTGATGAGGAAGAGGAAGAGAGAAAGAAAGCCAACCTGGAGAAAGAAATTTTAGTAAGGAGTACGTTTTTTAATTGTAAAATGGTTTGATAGAGGGACTGCACTCATTTGTGGAGTATAAAATAACATCACGTGAGGCTGACACCCAAGAACAGTAGATACAAGGGCCAGGGGGATTGCCCCATAGCTGGAAGACTGCTTCATGAGTGGAAGGGCGAAGGCAGATGGAATAGAGAAGGAATCAGTAAGAAAATGATGGCTGGAGGAACCAGTTGGGATGGGAGATGCATGCCGAAAGTAGATAGTGGACCAAACATGATGACCTCTCAGTGTCAGTGTTGCAAGCCATGATGCCCAAAAGTCAAGAGAGAGTATGGGGAATATTGTCTGCCATACAGGCAGGGGGAGGGTGGGAAAGGGGGGATATCCCAGGGATATTAGTGGTGGGGAATGTGCACTGGTAGAGGGATGGGTGTTTGATCATTGTGAGATTGTAACCCAAACATGAAAGCTTGTTAACTATCTCACGGTGACTCAATAAAATTAAAATTTTTTAATTAAATAAATAAATAAAATGTTTTGAACATATCTACAAATTACTGTTAATGGGCCAAAGCAATATGATGTGTTACAACTTAATCAACTCATACATTACCCACTGCCTCATGTTTTCATGTTTAAATTTTGTGTCTGTAAAGTCAGGAGGAACCTTCTGGAGTTAAGCACAGAGGAAAAGAGCCGCTTTGTCCAGGCCCTGGACATGGCCAAGCGCACCATTCACCCTCAGTTCGTCATTGCCACCAGGAGATCAGAAGAAATACTGGGGCCAGATGGAAGCACGCCACAATTTGAGAATATTTCCATTTATAACTACTTTGTTTGGACTCACTATTATTCAGTCAAAAAGACCTTTCTCGGGCCAGGCCAGGAAAGCTTTGGTGGTGTGGATTTCTCTCATGAGGGACCAGCTTTTCTCACCTGGCACCGATACCACCTGCTGCAGTTGGAGAGAGATATACAGGTAAGTCTTACAGATTGCAAGGTCAGACGACAAAGTGCCAGGTTTTTAGTAAATTTTAAATACTGTATTCCAACAATGTGATCAAAAAGTGTCACAAAGCTTCATGTTATTAATCAGTCATTGATTATTAAGTATCTCTCCATCCTAATACCTTATTAATTTTTATCTTTTGTGACATGAAAAGAAAGTTAAGATAAGTGATGAGAATACCAGATAAAATAACTTTAGGCATGAATTAAAGACTTGCCCATATTCTACAGCCATGTAATTGGACAGGGAAATACTTTCAATAGATTGCCACAAAAGAATCTCATAAATTATATCATGATTGACGTCTGTTTTTCTCAGGCCACCTACTTTAAAATTTATGGAAATCTTAAATAATATCACATAAGTCAGATATCATTTTTATTTAGAAAATAGTGATTATTTGGGCATAAAATGAATCTCAACCCAAATATTTCCTGCTTATGTTTAAGCAAGTATGCTCAAAACATATTAAAATGTCTGTAGACTAGGATACCTTATTATTATTTAATTTGATGGTTATTTAAGAAAAATGTCAAAATTTTTCAAAATGAAAGTTTTATTATTAAATCACAACTAAAAGTTTAATTAAATTAAACAATTTAAATTTGCATACTGAGTGAAATAATAGCAGTGAATCCTCCCTCCCTTACCTACTAATTAAAAACCTAAAAATATCTGAGGTCACAAAAGGTGTTTCGGTTAATGTATTGATCAGCAGTTTAATATATTCATATAAAAATCATCCATTCATATGGAGTTTGTGAGTGATAGATGAATTTATCTGATACTCTGAACTTCATAGTTTATGGCTCTGATTACAAGTAAGACATTTAGTGGATTATGAGTAGATAAATCTGTCATTTGTAATCGACTCCAGATCTTTATGTCTTCAAGTCTTTTTCCCATGGGTACACCAAAATGAAAGGGCAGGGGGGATGTATCTGAAAGCTTCAGTCCTGACTATATAAACTTCAGCATCTATAACTTACATTTTTAAAACCCACAGCACAAGAGATCGAACAAATTGCAAGTAAAATGTATTACACAGTTGAAATGCCACATGAATGTTCCAGCTCTCAAATGTCAGTTGCTGAACCACAAACAGACTCTTAATGATCTCTTGGAACCTGTCACTAATTTTTGCAAACCAGAACAATGGCTTCTAACAGAGGCTCTAAGTCCCTGGAGAGCAATACCTGGGGATGCCTTGGAAAGCTTTTGGTCCTCTATAACCCACCCCAGGAACAATGAAATTCTTCCTAGAAAAGGTTTAAAGGAAAAAAGCAGAAATGCTTTCAAAGTGAAATAGAACAAAGGCAATAGTTACATTTAAATCACACTCTACTACAAAAAATTCCTCAAAGAACCAAGAGAAAACAAGTACAATAAATATATGCTTTAAAGAGCACCATAAAATAAGCATGTGATCTTGAGTCCAGCATTTTTTTAATGTTGAGATCAGCTCTAAATAGAAACTCAGTCCCTGAACTAAAGAGGTATATGTGCAAAAGAATATCTACTTCCTTTTAGCATTTCCTCCTTATCTGATTTTCAACAAAAGCCCTAATCTAAAATTTTAGATCCTGAACCAGAGAAATAATGTGACATATAAGGCTCTTGCCTTGCATTCATCCGATGCAAGGTGAGATACTTAGCACTACTTAAGGGTCCTCTGAGGTCTGCCAGGAGGGCTCTCAGAGCATAGAGTCATGAACCAGCCCTGAGCAAAATGGGGTGTGGTCCCAAAACAAAAACAAAACAAAGCAAGATAAAACAAACAAAACAAGCAGAACAAAAATTTTAGAGTCTGAAGGAGTCTTTAGAAAAGCAACCCTAGTGCCTAAGTAAACCAAAAAAAACTTAGAAACAGAATAAAAATCTAAATTTAAAATTATTCTGTATCTAACATTTTGATAGTTTTATTATTTAATTAAAAGTACAATAAATATTTTATTTATTAAATGTAAATCTAAAGTTAATTTAGATATGAATAAAAATTAAAAACTAAATTAAATTTTTAAAATTAAAAATTTTTTAAATTTAGATTCTGAAGAAAGAATCTTTTGAAAAACACCTTTTGGTGCCCATGTGAATGAGGTAGATATGAAAAAGCCATTGTATCCCAGGGTCAAATCAAAATTTAAATGACTAAAGTCACTCAAGTTAAATTAAAATGTAAAAATACAACAGAAAGTGAGTCCACAAAACATAGTTCAAGAACAGATCTAGCCCCAGACCAATTGTATGAGAGATAGGAAAATGGAAGGAGGTAAATGTTATGATAATTTTTGCTTTAACAAGTAAAGGTGTAATTATTTGTCTAAAAAAGAATTGGAAGACCAGTGATGCTTCCCAACTCATTCGCAAACACTTTTATATAATGGTTTGTTTCTGAAACCTAAATGATTCCTTTTACTGAGTTAAAAGCTTTGTTAAAACAAGATGCTTCAGCCTTTGACCTCTCAGATATCCCTGATAACTAGCTGAAAGACTAAAGATTACCAATAAAAAACATTGCAGGGAGTAAACCAAATAAAACTATTTTTTAGCAAAAGTAGAACATGCTAACAAAGTGTTTGTGCTTAGGAAATGTTGCAGGACTCTTCTTTCTCCCTACCTTACTGGAATTTTGCAACTGGGAAGAACGTCTGTGACATTTGCACCGATGACTTGATGGGATCAAGAAACAACTTTGATTCCACTCTTATAAGTCCCAATTCAGTTTTTTCTCAATGGCAAGTGATCTGTGAATCCTTAGAAGATTATGATACCCTGGGAACCCTTTGTAACAGTAAGTTCCAAATGACATGCAGGATTCAGAATTGTCTAGTAAATAAAGAGAGTAAATGTGCTGCCAGAAAACAGTTGGCCAAAAATTTCAGTCTATAATCTTTGTTTATAAAGAATCAATATAAAATACTCATTGAGGAATTAGGATATCAAGGCAATCTGTAAGATTCTGCTCCAGGAGTAACAGAAGATATATGTAGATAAATAGATCTATCTATCTATCTATCTATCTATCTATCTATCTATCTATCTATCTATCTGTCTGTCTGTCTGTCTGTCTGTCTGTGTCTATCTATCTATTAACATTGTTTGCTTGAGTGACTTAGTCAGTGCATTACTCAGTTTCTGAAATTTATTTATTTGTATAAATCAATTTATTTGTATAAATTAATCCTCAGTGCACTCATCATTTCTCAGCAGTCATGTATGTTTTGTCAAAAATTTTACAGAAGTGCTTCCTTGAAATAAGGAGGAGGCATTAGAAGTTCCTGGAATTCATGTGAGTGTGTGTGTGTGTGTGTGTGCGTGTGTGTGTGTGTACATAATAGCGATCACTGGCCTAGGGTGATATGGTAGGGCTGGACATATGCCTCTGAAAAACACAGATCAGGTTTAATCCGCAGAACCAATGACCTCTCAAGTGAGGTGTGACCTTAAAGGCTCCCCAACACTGAAGAATCTGAGCAGTCCGATACTCTTGGGCCTTTAAAAAATGTTATGGAGAGTGGCCCTCAGTGACGGCCCTTCCTGAGCACCATTGGAAGGTACCAAATTAAAGAAAGCAACAACAAAAAATAATAATGATTGTTATCACTAAAAACATGTGCCATAATTATTACATAATACTTTTATCCTATCTGATAATCTTCATCTAGTAAGAAGGTAATATGGAAGATTTAAGAAAAGATATTTTACCAAAAGATACTTTATCTACCAACAAGCTGTTTTTCAGCTCTCTCAAAGTGAACATCATAATAAATGGTTAACCTATTGTCATAGATTCTATTCTACAGTAATCATTTGTTTACTGTACAAAACAAAAGCAGTTGCTCTTGCTTTAAGCATCACATATTGAATTATTTTATAAACTAAAATTATTCTAGTAGAATAAATGAATTATGTAAATTTTTATCACTAAATACCTACTCTGCTGTAGGTCAAGTTACTATATGTATCCATTCTTGTGCTTCCTATTTGCCTTGCAGCAAGCATATTATTATCAGTTGCTGTATGAACAAAACTATCTAACTTTTAGTGTTCCTACCTTATTTTTTTCTTCTGTAATGTCTATTTTTTAAGTTTTTTTTTAATTTAGTTAGTTTTTATTAGTGAATCACCGTGAGGTACACTTAGAGGCTCACAAACTTTCGTGCTTGCGTTTCAGTCATACAATGATCAAGTACTCAATCCCTCCACCAGTGCCCATTTTCTACCACCAATGATCCCAGCATCCCTCCTACCACCCCCACCCCAACCCCTCCACCCCACCACACCTCTGTGGTCGGGCATTCCCTTTTGCTCTCTCTCTCTCTCTCTCTCTCTCTCTCTCTCTCTCTCTCTCTCTCTTTGGGTATTGTGGTTTGCAATAGAGGTATTAAGTGGCCATCATGTTTGGTTTATGGTCTACTTCCAGCCCAAAGCTCAGATAGAGAAGGGACCACCAAGTAAAGAGTGCTAGGAGGAACCACTTGGGATGGAAAATGAGTGTCTAAATGTCAATTTTTAACTTTTTCTATGTAAAATCCAGAATTAAGGATCAAGTTTATTATTATATTCATAACATTTAGTTTATCTAGTAGCTATTGTTTTAAGCATCACATATTGAATTATTGTATAAACTAAAATTATTCTAGATAGAATAAATGAATTCTATAAATTTTTATCACTAAAAAAATTAATTGGGAGCCCAGGAGAGATCGTACTGTGGGTGGGCATTTGACTTGCACGCAGCTGATATGAGTTCAATCCAGGGTCCCCCAAACACTGCTAGGGGTAATTCCTGAGTGCAGAGCCAGGAGTAACCCCTGAGCATCACTGGGTGTGACCCAAAAAGAAAATTTAAAAAAATTAATTGGGGACCAGGAGAGAGAGAAGTGGTAAGGGCAATGCCTGACATGCACCCTATCTGGCTTCAATTTCCAGCACCCAAGCATTCCCAGACCATGAGGATGGCCCGGGTATCTCTGGCATTGCAGGGATTTCCCCCAAGTTTACTTAGATATGTATGAAAAGAAGTTGAAGTAAGAAATGTTCTTTTGTGGAAGTTGAAAAATAAGAATCAGCCTATGTGTGTGTAAATGCAGATTGATTGGTCCCACCTTTTGGCAGAGAAATGAAATTTAAGATCAAGACTTTAGATTCTAAAATATCTATATTTTTCTGATCAGTTAGTTATATTGTATTGCAATTGCATTGTGATAGCTTTAAAATTGTATAGCCTTTTATATCATGCTGATGGCTTGATAGTAAATACAACAAAATTCAAATAGGTAGATAAAATTTCTGCCCATCTGAAGGAATAAGAACAAGAATTGTATTCATCATACATTTTCCTATCAAGTCAAGAAAATCTCGTATCTCAGAAACATAGTATCATGTCAAATTGAATATCGCATATTTTAAATATCAGGGATTTTTTTGATTAGTCCATTGAAAGAAACATTTTATTTAACACATATTATATGTATGATATGGTACCATATTCTTTTACATGGTTTCTTTTAAAATCCTCTTATGAATATCCTCTATGTTTCTTCCTATATGAAATCATCTAACCCTGTGGTTTTAATCACCTTTAACAAGATATATATTCTCACAATTTCAGCTCTACATAAGTTTTTCTAAGACTTTCTATGATTATGTTTTCATATGATGGTTGAACAGTTTTTTTGCTAAAAATTTCACTTAATTACCAAAAATCTGTAATAGTGACATATTTTGGCAGCATTTTTTAATAAATTTGCAAAATATTTTTCTAGTCACTGAAATATCTTTGAGTCATCTTATGACAACACTACCCTCACAATACTTCTCCAATCTGTCTTCTAGAGAATGCTTATATTTCTCTTTGGAGACCAAAGGATTAAGCTATCATAAAATTTTCCTAGCCAAAAGGAGTGGAGTCATTTTGGTGGTGGGATGGCAATGGAACTTCAAATGTGGGAGTGGGGATAAACATACACAACAGAGGTGTGAAGATAAACTCTTGAAACTCCATGGAATTGTAAATCAATTATAAATTAAAGAGAGAAATAAAATTTTACAAAACAACCCTAAATTCCTAAACAGTCTTTTTTTCCCGATTTTTGGGTCACACCCAGCATGCACAGGGCTTACTCCTGATTCTGCACTCAGAAATTACTCCTGACAGTGCTCGGGGGACCATATAAGATGCTGGGAATCGAACCTGGGTCGGCCTCGCGTGCAAGGCAAACACCCTACCCACTGTGCTATTGCTCTAGCCCCCACCCCCCTAAACAGCCTTTAAATGTTTGATATCTCATCTTTTTGTCAGGTACTGAGAGTGGACCAATTAGGAGAAATCCAGGTGGAAATGTGGCTAGGCCAATGGTGCAACGGCTTCCTGAACCACAGGACGTAGCTCGGTGCTTGGAAGTTGATTTGTTTGACACACCTCCTTTTTATTCCAATTCTACAAATAGTTTTCGAAACACAGTGGAAGGCAAGTAAAGGACATTAGTGTTTTAAGTCAATCTAGTCATCATGATAAATCAAAATAAATTCAGATATATGAAAAAATTTTGAATGCCGTATTGATCTTGTAAATTTATGTAAACAATATTCCTTGTTTATGATATCACCACAATACTCTGCAAAAAAAAAAAACAACCTAAACCTAAATCATGAGATCAGAGATATCCATTTTTCCACACCCCTAAATGTGAATAATGGATTTCTCTATCCCTATGATTTAAGATATTTAATGTATATTTTAATTTTTACCCTTTTAATAAAAATTATATGCCATTCTTTTCTGTCTTTATGTTACATTTAGTTACTAAATATAAATGCACTGATTTTAGATGAGGTACAAATAGCTATATTTTTTACCACACTGTAACATAATATAAGCTTATAAGTAGTGCTTTCTTTTAAAAATGTGCATATAGAGTCTTACTAATGATTCATTTTTTAAATATATATTAATTTTCTGATAAGAATGGATGAAAACCTAGTGGCTAATCTTTTTTTGTGTTTTCAGGAAACATTTTGTTTTTATTCCATTGAAAAATGTAACAAGTGGTTATTATAAGTGGTAATTATTAATAAATTAATGTATTCAAAATTATTATTTAAAGTACAACCTTATTTGAGGGCAACACAGAGGGATAGTAGAGGAGTTAAGGAGATCTGCAACCTTCTTAACACTAGTATAATCTCCAGACCCATATACAGTCTTCTAAACATCAAGCTAGAAGTAGCCCCTGAGCACCAACAGTATAGTTCAATTCCCACCCAAATAAATGAAATAAAATAAAACCATATTTTAAAGAATAGTTCTGATACAACCTTTTTTATTTCTCATCCTAAGCCAACCAGGTACACTTAAAACTTCATCTCATGTCATAATTCTTCCATTTTTATTTGTGATGTACCTTCTTTATAATACATTATAATATTTTATCTGGAAATATAAATTAAAAAATATGTGTAATATATGATGAGGTAAACTAAAATATAGAAATTACCACATTTTAGAAGTATAATACACATAAAATAAAAGTATTGTAAATATAACTCTAAATTCATATACATGAATATGAACATTCCTATAAGTTATATGCAAAATAAAATATGTAGTATGCAGATCTATATGGAGTAGAGATCATTATCAAAAGTACATGGACAGCAGTCTTTCCAAGTGTTTAAAACTACCACAGAGATGGTAAGAAAGCACGAGAAATTGCAACTTCCTACAAAAATAACTTTTCTAAAATAAACATGCTGATAGTCATTCAAAGGAATAATAAGGTAGAGAATTAAGGAGCATGGGCAATTTAAGTTTCTGGACAATCACAGTGCTGTTCCATCACATGTCAGCAGTTTTTAGAAGAAACAGAAGATTTCTATTCTCCTTATTTCTATGGAGATCAATATATGTCATGTCAAAATAGACTGTTCTACATAGTCTGACTGCTATTCTTTGCAGAATCGTTATTTTTAACCTAGAGGCTACACTTAAAATGTCATGGCACTAGTTTAAAACTAGCCTTAGCTCTGAGTATAGTTAACAAATGTCACCTACAGTAGGATAGGTATAGAGGAACCATGCTATTATATAAAGGTAAAATTTAGCCTGACAATCTTAGGGAAAAAATTAATGTTTCCCAATATAGTCACTTCTCTTAACTTACAAAGTAAGATATTTGCAATGATTTTTACTATTCCTGTTCTTATTTTTGTATCTAGGTTACAGTGATCCCACAGGAAGGTATGACCCTGCTGTCCGAAGCCTTCACAACTTGGCTCATCTGTTCCTCAACGGAACAGGGGGACAAACTCATTTATCTCCAAATGATCCTATTTTTGTCCTCCTACACACTTTCACTGATGCAGTCTTTGATGAATGGCTAAGGAGATATAATGCTGGTGAGACACTTTCATTATGCTTTTTTGCAGACTCAGCAAAGGAAATTGCTCAAATAGCATAGTTAGCACTTGATACATATAAATTAAACTTCAAACTATGGGTAAAACAACTAACAGCATCTAGTACTTAGAAAATATTCCAACTATTTTGGACGGCAGACAAGAAGTCTTAAAAAGAGTTATTATATGTAATATTTTCTTAGCATTCAATCCCTCTAAATTTTATTCAGAAAAGATAATTACCATTTTTTCCAGATGTTTGTTGTTATTTTACAGAAAATCTTCTTTATTGTTAAAGGGAATGGTAAAATGTTATAAATATTTCTGATAGCTTCAAAGACACATTTCTATTTATGTGATTTTATTCCTCTTACAAATGGAAATTTGGTCAAACTGAAAAGTTAATGTGTTTTATATATCAAACCACTGGAGATATCTTTTTTCACTTTGGCTCTTTAAAGAAGGTACCATTTCACTTCAGAAAATCAGTGTCAGTTGGCAGAGCAAGACCACAGAGTATTGTGCTTACTTTGCACACAGCCCACTTGGGTTCTATCCCAGGCACCTCATATGGTTGGTCCTTGATACCATCCAAGAATGATTCCTGAGTACAGAACCAACAGTAAACACTTCAAAGCACTGGGTGTGGCACACACACACACACACACACACACACACACTTTTACACACACTTTTACTGGTTAAAGCAACAACATACATTTTTGCGTCTCAGGTTTTTTTAAATTTTTAGTGTCCTTACTTCATTACATTACATAATATTGGGTGATTAACTATATATTACTTTATCTATCCATTTTTTTTAATCTCATATTCCTAAATTTCCAAGACTGATCATTCTTTTTTTTATGCAATGAGAAAATGAGAGAAATAAAGTAAATAATATGCTATTTTAAACTTTTTAACAAAAACTAACTCACTTTACTCCATACCTTCCTACTGTTAATAATGCAATAATAAAAGGTGAGTACAAATATCTCTTTGAACTACTGACTCCTGGATCATACGGTTTTATTTCTAATCCTCCATCCTGCTTTCCCTTGTAGCCATCGCAGTTCCTAAGAACAGTTCACGATGATTCCATTTTCTTTACACTTTCCCTAAAATGTATTTCCTATCTCTGTGTTAATAGCATTTCTAACAGGTGAGAGACAAAAATTATCATTGTTTTAATCTTTATTTTCTAATGATTAGTAATATTAAGCACCTTTTCATAAACCTGACAGTCACATGTAATCATTACATTGGACTTCTTTAACACATGCTATATGATTTTTTGTCATTTACACTAGAATAAATCTGGGAAAAGCATAATTTAAGCACTCACAGTCCCTAGGCAATATTTTAGATGGTGGAAGTAAATAACATATAAAATAAAGCATTTTATATTTAAATACCTCCCAGAGTTAATGCTGTGGCATGGTGGTAGAATGTTTTCCTGTACATGTATGGGCCTGGATTCAATATTGGGCTCTGCCAAAAAGTAAAATACTTCTAGAAATTTCCTTTCTGTTGGTAGGGTTGGTAATAAATATATGTAAATAAATACATAGCATGTAAGATGGACGAGTGGAAGTCTTTGTTTTATTTTGTTCGGGGGGCACACCCTGTGGTGCGCGGGACTTAGTCTTGACGCTACC
Organism: Sorex araneus; assembly: GCF_027595985.1. NCBI lineage: Eukaryota > Metazoa > Chordata > Mammalia > Eulipotyphla > Soricidae > Sorex > Sorex araneus. The sequence goes on along the minus strand of NC_073302.1, from coordinate 60,120,969 downwards.
CTCAGGGATCACACCTGATGGAGCTCAGGGGTACATAAGAGATGCTGGGAGTCAAATCGGGTTGGCCTCATGTAAAGCAAGTGCTACCCACTATACTATCTGTCAAGCCCCCAAATTAGCTTGCATTTTTGTTGTTATTGTTTTGGGGGTGGGAGATCACACCCAGTGGTGCTCAGGTCTTTTTCCTGGCTCTGCTGATCAGTGATCATTCCTGGCAAGGCTCAGGAGACTATGTCGTGCCAAGGATCAAATCCAAGCTGGTCCCATGGAAGGCACGTGCCCAACCTGCTCTGCTATTGCTCCAGCCAAATTAGCTTAACTTTAAACAATTTTTGTTTGACTTTTAAATTACAAGAAAAAACTGTTTTATAATTAAAAAGTAAAACTATCAGTAATCATTGTAACTGTTAAATACTAAAACTTGCCCACTTTTATACTTTCTGTTTTATGTTCACCCTTATAGTAGTGAGGTAATCAAAGCATTTTAACTGTGTGATACAATTAAATTTTCTGCTGTAGTGAATTTTTTAAAAAAAATCTTTATCCATTTTTAAATAGTAAGGAATATTATTGTGTCATCCTTGAATATTTTGGTACACAGAATGTAATTATGCATTAATATTAACTTTATTATGTCTATTAACAAAATGTGTTTGGTATATTTTTAGATATATCCACATTTCCACTGGAAAATGCCCCTATTGGTCATAACAGACAATACAATATGGTGCCATTCTGGCCTCCAGTTACAAACACAGAAATGTTTGTCACTGCTCCAGACAACCTAGGATACACTTATGAAGTTCAATGGCCAAGTAAGTATTACATCAATAATGTATCTCTACTGTGAAAATTTCCCAAAGTAATTTTGTTATGTTGATTACAAGATTACTTTGTAATCTTGTATCACAGATAACTACACTTTTTTCTTGTACCTATAACACTTTATTTCCATTTTTATTTGGGAATAAAAATAATCTATTTAACATTTGTTGGGTGCCCACTTGACCTGGTATTGACAAGCTGATTATATAGGATGATATCCCACCTATTCCTTAGCCTCTGAAGTATTATAAATTACATTTTGCAAATAAATAATTTTCTATAGGTTGTAAAGAAATCACATTTCTAATAATAAATATTTTAAGATTAGACTTAGATAATATGCCCCTTTTTGTAATAACCGTACCTCCACTTATTTATTCTTTAAAAACCTGTAAGCTGAGATTCTCTATGAATCAAACTTTTGGAGCCATTTTTTCACACCTTTTCAAATGAAAATAATGTTATCCCAATAAAATTCTATTTTAAGGAACCATAAGATGCATTTGAGGCAACAGATATTATATTAAGAAATTGACCAATAAAAATTAAATGAAGCATTTTTGTAAATTACTTTAAAGTGTCTAAGTGTAGGGGTATCCAGTGCATTGAAAATTATTTTCTTACCTTTTCTCTTTTTTATTTCATTTTATTTTTCATATAGGTCGGGATTTTAGTATTTCTGAGATTATCACCATCGCGGTAGTTGCTGCTTTATTGCTAGTTGCCATCATCTTTTTGGGTGCTTCTTATCTGATTCGTACCAGAAACAACATGGATGAAGCAAATCAACCACTACTCACTGATCAGTATCAACAGTACTCTGAGGAATATGACAAAATACAGAATCCTAATCAATCTATGGTCTGATAATAAGATAACATATCCTCTTATGCTTTAGAATCACAAAAACACGTGTTCGAAAAAGAATAGATTGAGTTACTATTTCCATGTTATTTCACTGATTTTATTTCACATATATATACATATGTTAGAATAAGGTACCCAATCATTATCTTCTAAAGTTTGGAAGAGTTATACACTGTCTTTTAATGGGTCCTATGTTTTAGTTTTGTTTTATTATTTTATTGCTTTTGTCTTTTGGGCCATACCTGAAATGTTTAGGGGTTATTCCTAAGTTTGTCTGCACTCAGGAATTACTCCTGAAAGTGTTCAGGTGACTATATGGGGCACTGGGGCTTTAACCCAGGTCAGCTGCGAGCAAGGAAAGCATCCTAACCACTGAACTCTTTCCAACCTCTTTAGTTCTATTTTAGATCACATCAAATTCATAATACATAGGTGAAGATCTTTGGCAATTTTTCTTTTGAGTTTTGAGCTACAACTAGCAATGTTCAGGGCTTACTCTGGCTCTGTGTTCAGCAACCACTCCTGGCGTACTCAGGGAACCATATTTGGTGCCTGGAATTGTACCCAGGTTGTTCACATGCAAGGCAAGTACTTTACCTGCTGTACTGGCTCTTGTGCCTCCTTGCATATTTTAAAGGTTGACAATCTAAGAGTGCAGTGGTTAGTAGTGTATGTCAAGTTCTGGATTTTGTGTGTGTGTGGTAAAAAAATTGTGACTGAATAAATTACTATGAATATATATTTCTACACAATTTCACTCACTGACACTAGCAGATCAAAGGAACCTTTTTAAATTTTTTAATTAGGTGGAGCTGTAAATGAAATCCCAATAAACTTTTTCAAGCTGTCTTTTACATTGAGCATCAACATATTTTGTTTAGTCTATAGTTCAAGGCCACAACAAAATCAAAACTGCTATATTTAAGAGAGTGTTTATATTCTTTTATGTTTATCATTATGTGTCCTTGCCTCCTAAACCACTGAAAAGCATAGTACCCATTTGTAATCTAACCTTTTCTGTCATCTTCTAACATCTCAAAGTCTATATACACATACAAATAGGTATAACAATGAAGAATGAGCATCAGTGTTAAATATACATTTAATTTCTTGTGTCTAATTCAAATATCATTTTACTATTATTTATCAGGAGTTCATGTATTTAAAAAATAAAATGCTAAGATACTATTTCAGTAGTCGAATTTTACTCTTATTTTCTATCTTCTATCTTTTAGCATCCAGTACATTTCCTCTTTTTGATTTTGTGCAACTGCATAATTAGAATACACAAAGTCAGAAACTTAAGTATCCTAATTATTCATTTCATAAATGATTGTTAAGCACATACTACCTTTTGCACTTATTTCAAGATACTATAAGTATGGATTAATAGAAGCAGAAGTGAGAGGTGTAAAATTGAGAAGGTAACATTTTACTTGGACCTCAAAGAATGCAAATTAATCTACTAATACCAGTAGAGAAGGAAGGAAATTCTATGCAGAAGTTTCCACATAAGCAAAATCACAGGAGTTTGGAAGCATGTGAAATATTCAAGAATGTGAAGTAGGCCAGTGTGTAGATAGTTTTTTTTTTAAGAAGAGTCAATAGATTAACTGGAAATAAAATCAAGGTGTTTTTATGAAATCCCAAGAATTTTGGGATTCATTCAATAGTTAATTAGTAGGAGAGTCTTCAGTAAGCTATTTGTTTTCAGTTTGGGCGTCATATCCACTAAACATCAGGGTTTATTCCTGGCTTCACTGTCAGGAATCAGTCCTGGCACGGCTTGGGAACCTTATGGGATGTCAGGGATCATACCCAGATTTGCCATATGCATGGCAAGTGCCCACCCTATTGTATTACCATTCCAACACTTTCAATAAACTGTTTAATAGAAATAACAGTGATGGAGGAATTTGTAAATAATGTTAATTCAGAATTATTTTGAATGATTTAAATATTTGATACTGTTAGTAGAGGTTAAGAAAGAAGAGAGTCTGTCACAAAACAAACATTCACTAGAAAAAATATTATAAGAGAAAGATCCACCCAATATATTATTAAAACAACAATTTTTTTCTAAATGTTTGCTCTAGTTTCTTACATCAAAGGCTATCCATTTATTGAATAGTTCTGTGAAGTCTTTTCTGTATCTTCTTAATCACATAACCATGGTTTTATATAATATGCTATACTATCCATTGCAAATGATCTTTATTTTTAATCTTGAAGATTTTGCACTGTACTAAATCTTTTGGTTCTATTATAGAGCACAGTAGTAAATAAAGATATTATGTACTCACTGAAGTGTGTTTAACTCACATGCAAACAACTTAAAACCCATTATTCTGTAGCATAAGTACCTGTGACATGACATTGCCACAAACTGAAATGGGTAAAAATGACTTAACTTTTCTTCAAAATAAAAAAATTAAAACCTGGGTCCAGAGAGATAGTACAGCTAGTAAGGTACTTGGATTGTATAGGCAGGAATGATCTTTGAGCAGAGCTAGATATAGCTAAAAAACTGTCACTGTCACTGTTGTCATCCCATTGCTCATCGATTTGCTCGCCGAGGGGACCAGTAATATCTCTACTATGGGACTTGTTACTGTTTTTGGCATATCAAATGTGCCACGGATAGTTTACCAAGCTCTGCCATTCAGGCTAGATACTCTTGGTAGCTTGCTGGGCTTTCCAAGAGGGGTGGAGGAATCAAACCCGGGTCGACCTCGTGCAAAGCAAGCACCTACCCGCTATCCTATTGATCCAGCCCAGCTCAAAAAAAGAAGGAAAAAAAAAACAGAAGCCTTTTATTTTGGTATCCTTTTAAAGTTGAATTCCATCTTCATTTCTAGAAGCAGACTTTAGAAATTAGGCTCAGTTACTGTTGCATGTGATCGTTCAGACTGGGACAGGTGTGTGAGGGGTGGAGATTTTAAATACTAGAATAATGGTTCCAAGGTTTAGTTATCAGACCTTTGTTTTGAGGTCAGTCATGAATATTTGATAATGTTAGGTAGACTTTCCTTTGCCAATTCTTAATAAAATATTTTATCACACAATCAATCAATATATGATCAAGAAGTATTACAGAGACATCCACAGGATGTCAAAAGAACGCCTGGCCACCCACATATGAGATGGTTAGACTTCTTCGTCAAGACCCTGAATGAAAGGTTTGAGGCTCTTTGTGTTCCTGGAATGACAGATGCCTTTGGGCAACACTAGCACGCGACAGGGACTTAATGGGGATGTTACTGGTGCAAATCGATGAGCAACAGAATTACAAGTGATACAATGATTACAGAGATAATATGATAGAAAACACAACATTGAGAATATATTAAGAAATTTATAACAGGGCTGGAGAGATAGTATAGTAATTCAAGCACTTGCCTTGTACAATGCTGATTCTGGTCTGAACCCTAGCATGACATATGATACCCAAGCACTGCCAGGAGTGATCCCTGAGTATAGAAGTAAGTATAGTCAAGAGTATCACTTGTATCACTTGTAATCCCATTTGTTCATTGACTTGTTTGAGCGGGCATCAGTAATGTCTCCATTAGTCCCTGTCACGTTCTAGTGTAGCCCAATGGTGTGTGCTTGCTCCTGGAACAGGAGGAGCCTCAAACTGTTCATTCAGGGTCTTGACCATCTCGTAGGTGGGCAACCATGCGGTCTTTTGATGTCCCATGGAATCCAGTTGGTAACAGCTCTATTCCAGCGTTCATCTCTGAATCGCATTACATGTCCGGCCCATCTGATTTTCAACACCTTGGAAAACAAAATAGCATCCCTGATTCTTGATCATCGATGGAGGTCAGAACTTCAAATCCTTCTCTCACTTGAGTGAAACGTGATATTCCAAGCATAGCTCTTTCGATTCATCTTTTGAAGATCTGAGTAACATTATCATCCTGTTTTTGTAGGGCCCAGGTCTCTGAGGCATATGTTAGTGCTTGAAAAATGGTAGAGTCGAAAAGACGTGCCTGGAGCCAGAGGTTCTTCATCCTCTTAACCACTTTTTTGACACTCTTGAAGGCGTTCCACGCCTCTCTCTTCCTCCTGAGCAATTCAGGTGCCAGGTCGTTTGTCATGCTGCGTTCTTGACCTAGGTACACACAACTGCTGCATTCGGAGATGTTCATTCCATTGAGGGCAAATAGAACTTCAGAAACTATTTTATTTCTCATGAACATTGTCTTCGTGATATTCAGCTGCAGTCCAACCTTTCCACACTCATGGTCAAAGTCGGCCAGCATTTGTGCTGCTTGGCTGATACTCGGTGTTATGACAACTCCCATTCCTTCCCATTTCAGTCATCGCATGATATTCTCGAGGGTTGCATCGAAGAATTTCGGTGAAATGGTCTCCCTGCCGATCCCCTCTCTTTACATCAATGATCAATAGTCAGGAGTAAGTTCTAACTTACTCAACCATAACAAATGTTAATAGTGCCTGGATTGGATTGAAGAAATCTTATCCAAGAACCATAAGAACATACAAGTTTTATAATGCATTGGACTTCATAAAATGTAATGTGCAGTAGGGCAACATGAAAAAACCTGTGTGCTCTGTGCTCTGTGATTAGACATTATTTTCTCACACAATATAATGTGTGAAAGGTGAATAACCTGAAGTTGCTAATTAAGGCCACAAGGCAATGTTTACAAGAATGCAGACTCTTTCTAAGTATTTTTTGGGGGTCACACCCAGCAATGCTCAGGGGTTACTCCTGGCTCATGCACTCAGGAATTACTCCTGATGGTGCTCGGGGGACCATATGAGATGCTGGGAATTGAACCCGGGTCGGCCGCGTGCAAGACAAACACCCTACCCTCTGTGCTATCACTCCAGCTCCTCTTTCTAAGTTTTATCCATGACTTTTATTGTGAAGTCTTTCCCCCATTTATTTAGTTATATATATGTATATATACATATGTATATATTTATTTATGGTTTGAGCCACACCTGGTGGTGTTCAGGTGGTACTCCAGGCTCTGCACTCAGTAATCACTCCTAGCAGGTCAGCCACATAGAAGGTAAGTACACTACCTGCTTTACTATCCACAACATAACTATCCCCATTTTATTTAAACTCAAAGTTGCAAAATGTTTGCTACTTATCCATATGTTAAACCTATCCATGCTTTATTTTTCCATTTAGAAATAATATCATTTCAAGTATCCTGCTTATATTTTATTAGAAGTTTATCACATTACAAGGAAACATAGGAAAAAGAAGGTATTATTGTTAGTTGGTTGGATGGTTTGTTACCATATAAAGTTATTCAGAATGATTATAGACATGAGAGAGCAAATTTGGGATTATACCAACTTGGAGTATTGCCACAATAAATAATAAACAATCAATCAACAAATTTTATAATTATAACAGTATGAAAGCAAATATGATGCACTTCCTTTAAAAAAAATCTCATGGAGGCAAGGGAGATAGTTCAAAAGACTAAGCATATTCTTGTATATGGAAGCCTTATGTTCAATCTCCATAAATGCCAGTTCCCCACACAACTCCAGGAGTGAACCCTGAAAACACAGCTGGAAGCATCCCCTGAAAACACAGGTGTGACTCTAAAACAGATATCTGATGCAAGGGAAGATATGTGTTTAAAGAAGATTTGCTGGAAAAGTTACAAGTTAAAATTTAAAGAATTTGGGGCCGTAGCGATAGCACAGAGGGTAGGGCGTTTGCCTTGCATGCGGCCGACCCGGGTTCAATCCCTGGCATCCCATATGGTCCCCCAAGCACCGCCAAGAGTAATTCCTGAGTGGAAAGCCAGGAGTAACCCCTGAGCATCGCTGGGTGTGACCCAAAAAGCCAAAAGCAAATAAATAAATAAATAAATAAATAAAATTTAAAGAATTACAAAATTGCATGAAATATTAAACAACAGAGTTCTAGACAGAGAGAGAAAAGCCTACAGAATAACTTTAAATAAATGAGTCAATGTGATTAGAACATGGTCAGCATGTACAAAAGTCATTCTGGAATCATGGCCAGTTCACATAGATAAAGCCTTTTAGATCAGAATGATGTTTTTTATGTGCAACTATTAAAAATGAAGAACTGACAAAGCCTTATTTACACATTATAAAGAGAAAGATTGAACATAGAAAAGAAAAAGAAGCAAAATCTACTCAGCAGTTTTTCTCATCATATTTAAACCTCCCTCCTTCTTTTCGCAGAGCTGGGGGCAGGGAAATTCAAGAAAAATGTAAAATCTCTAATTATAAGAACATCCAAGACTTGTTTCAGGCCTCTAACTTACCAGGATTCTTTCTTACTGTGTCATAAATGTATTTAATCCATAAAACATGTGCTTATCCATCCCTTATACTGGCAATGGCTAGTATATTTTACAATGAAACTGTAACATTTTTGTTGGAGGCAGTTTATCTCCTAAAAGAGATAAGGAAAAACCCAGGAAGGTAAAATCCCAGCATTATCTTGTAAATCTGAAAGCCTGCTGCTGGATCTATAAGAGAAGAAAAAAATAGGCATTTTTTAAATCACTTATATTATTAATAATAGTGCAATATATTTCAATATCTGTAATTTTTTTAGTCCTTATTACAACTTTTCTTCCTATATAGTTCTTCTATTTTCCTCATCTGAATCACTAAGGTTAGAAGTGAGCTTCATGGATCTTATGGATCTTATGCCAAAGGTGCATAACATTTGTTTATCTTCTTAATACATTTCTGAACTTTTGAAAACACAGAACTAAATTTCCATGTCTTCTTCTCTACTCATCCCTACTAGAATGTCTGGTATGGCATATAATCAGTTATTTATAAAGCCTTATTAAAAACAACAATGGTTTCAAAAGTGAGGTCATAACTATTGCAAGTGAAAGGAAAGAGATCTCAAAATGGGGATGAAAATGAAACAATTGGAATTTATAAAAACTTACTATCCAAAAGGTGATATAATAAAAAGCTTCTATTGCTCAGGGAATGTATTCTTTCATTTTTTTTAGGAAAAAATAGCTTAATAATGCTTATGTCCCGGATTATCATTACTAAAATTTGACTTTTTCCATTTTCTGATAAAAATCAGGGATTGGAAATATATCTTAGTGCTAACATAAATGCCTTGCATGCATGAGACCTGTGTTTGAACCCCAAGACAACATAAAGAAAAAATAATGATAAACAAATCTATTTTAACTTTGATTTTTAATGACAAAACCTAAAGCCTTTGTAGCACTGTAACACTGTCCTCCTGTTGTTCATCAACTTGCTCCAGCAGACACCAGTGACATCTTCATTGTGAGACTTGTTACTGTTTTTTGGCATATTGAATACATCATGAGTAGCTTGCCAGGCTCTGCCATGCGGATGGGATACTCTCGGCAGCTTGCCAGTCTCTCTGAGAAGGACGGAGGAATCGAACCCAGGTTGGCCTCGTGTAAGGAAAATGTCCTGCCCACTGTGCTATCGCTCCAGCCCATAGCCTTTGTAACACGAGGGAAAAAAATAGCTTATTTAGCGTTATTCTAAAAAGCAAACCCCCAATGTATAAATAAATGCTAGTTTTTCTTTAATTTTTATTTTAATAAATCACCATGAGATACAGTTACAGACTTACAAAGTTTCATGATTATGTTTCAGTCAAACAATGTTCAAGTACCCTCCACCAGTGCCCATTTTCTACTACCAATGTTCCCAGTATCCCTCTGGCCACCCCTCCCAACGCCCTGCCTCTGTGATAGACACATACCCTCTTACTCTCTCTCTTCTTTGGGGATGTTATGGTTTGAACTATACGTACTAAGCAGCCATCATGTTTGGTTCATAATCTACTTTCAGCAAAATCTACCACCCCATGCAATCCCTCATACTATCATTTACCTAGTGGTCCCTTCTCCACCCCAGCTGCCTTTTCCCCCAGAACATGAGATAGGCTTTCAAGCTGTGGAGAGTCTCCTGGCCCTTATTTTTACTATCCGTAGGTGTTAGTCTCCTATTATGTTATTCCACAAATGAGTGCAGTTATTCTATGTCTGTACCTCTCTTTCTGAATCAATTCACTTAGCATGATACTCTCCATGATCATCCACTTATATACAAATTGCATGGTTTCATCTTTTCTAACAGCTACATACTATTCCCTGGTGTAGATGTGCCAGTCTCTTTAAACAGTCATCTGTTCCCAAGCACTCAGGTTCTTTCCAGATTCTAGCTATTGTAAATAGTGCTGCAATAAATATAAAAGTGCAGATATAGTTTCTACTGTACTTTTTTTGCTTTTCCAGGATACATTCCCAGAAGTGGTATTGCTGGGTCAAATAGGAGCTCAATTTTCTAGTTTTTTGTGAAACTATATTGTTTTCCGAAAAAGGCTGGGCCAGTTGGCATTCCCACCAGCAGTGAAGGAGAGACTCTTTCTCCCCATATCCCCTCCAACATCAGTTGCTTTTGTTCTTCTGGATGTGGGTCAGTCTCTGTGGTGTGAGATATCTCATTGTTGTTTTGATCTGCACCTCCCTGATGATTAGTGATGAAGAGCATTTTTTCATATGTCTTTTAGCCATTCGGATTTATTCTTTGAGAAAGTTTCTGTTCATTTCATTGACCCATTTTCTTATGAGATTGGATGTTTTCTTTTTATAGAGTTCATTCAGTGCCTTATAATCTTTGATATTAACCCCTTCTCAGATGCGCATTGGGTGAATATCCTTTCCCATTCTGTAGACTTTGTATTCTGGTCACTATTTCTTTTGAGGTACAGAAGAGTCTAGTTTAAGATAGTCCCATTTGTTTCCACTTGCTTAGTCAATGACATTTCATCCTTGAAGATACCTTTAGCTTCAATGTTGTAGAGGGTTTTGCCGACCTTGTCTTCAATGTACCTTATGTATTCTGGTCTGATGTTGAAGTCTTAAATCCACTTTGACCTGACTTTTGTGCAAGGTGTGAGGTAGAGGTCTGAGCCCATTTTTTGCATGTAGCTGTCCAGTTTTGCCAGCACCATTTGTTATAGGGGCTTTTCTTGCTCCACTTCACATTTCTTGCTCCCTTATCAAAGATTAGATGATCATATATTTGAGGGTATGTGTAAGGATATGTAAGGATATTCAACCCTGTTCCACTGGTGTGTTGATCTGCTTTTATTCTGATACCATTCTGTTTTAATTACTACTGCTTTGTAGTACAGTTTGAAGTTTGGGAAAGTGATGCCCCCATCATTTTTTCCCCAAGAATTGCTTTTGCTATTTGTGGGGGTTTGTTGTTTTGCATGAATTTCAGGAGTATTTGATCAATTTCTTTGACGAATGTCATAGGTAGCCTTATAGGAATCACATTGAATATCTAAAATGTTTTGGGGAGTATTGCCATTTTGACAATGTAATTCTCCCAATCCAAGAGAAGAGGATGTGTTTCCATTTCCTCATGTCCTCTTTTATTTCTTGAAGTGTGTTTTGTGGTTTTCTTTGTACATGTCCTTTACCTCCTTTGTTAAGCTTCAGAGAAATTATTTGACAAGATCCAGCACCTGTTTATTATGAAAACTCTCAGCAAAATGGGAATTGAAGGAATTTTCCTCAATATAGTCAAAGCCATCTACCACAAGCCTACGGCAAGCATTATCCTCAATGGGAAAAAACTAAGAGACTTCCTTCTAAGATTAGGGACAAGACAAGGATGTCCACTCTCACCACTCCTATTCAATATAGTACTGGAAGTACTTGCCATAGCAGTTAGGCAAGAAAAATCATTAAAGGCATCCAAATAGGAAAGGAAGAAATCAAATTTGCACTATTTGCAGATGACATGATACAATATTTAGAGAACCAGAAAGCTTCCACCAAGACATTCTTAGAAACAATAGACTTGTATAGTAAAGTCTCAGGCTATAAAATCAAATTCCAAAAGTCCACGGCTTTCCTACATGCAAATAATGAGAGAGAAGTAAGTGGTACTAAAAAGGCAATCCCATTCAGAATCACGCCTCAAAAAATGAAGGACCTCAGAATTAATGCTGTCTTTGTATGTGTGAGTATATCACTAATGGCTGTCCTGTTTTAAGACAAACCTCGATTCTTTAAATGATTTTTACATTAAAGTTCTAAATCTGACCTTTGTTTAGAGAAAAACAACCCAAAACTACCCTACATAACAAGAACGCTTCAACAAAATTTATTTATCTCTTACTGGAAATGATCAAATATAAAACTATATTTTTTACTCATATGAAAGGGACAGGAGAATATAAAAGGTGTAACTCTACAGGGGAAAGATAGGAACTTTTATTGAGAGTATGTTTAGATTAGAAATTATAAGTACATCAATAATGAACAAATTTTTAAAATATATTATCATTCAACCTAAAATAACCCAGTAATTTTTGTTAAATAGAAATTGTGGTGCTCCCTCCACCACTATTGTGCTGCGGAAGATGTAGCAGCCTCTTCTCCGAGCCTCCCCTTTGCCTCTGGACTTCTCTGGGGCCAGCAGCCGTTCCACCTGGGCCCCCGGCTGCGGGCTCAGCCGATGACCATGGGCTCTGTGTCAAACCAGCAGTTTGCAGGTGGCTGCGCCAGGGTGCACGAGGAGGTGCCGGAGGATGCAGCCGAGCCGCA